>NC_044550.1:76793032-76978032 GCF_007565055.1 Rhinopithecus roxellana
TTGCTTTTAAATATACTGTAAATGAGATTGATTATTTACACATATATATGATCATCATCTTTCAGGAACTATTATACCATCCCAATATTTTAACCTTATGATCATCAATATTTGATTCATTTCCCTTTTATCTTGCCATTTATTCAAGCACCAAGTTCTGTTACTTCCTCCCTCTAAATGCCACTGTGGCCATTGTTCCTTAAATTTTAACTGCTGTGTCCAGATAGACATTCTTACTGTCTCACACTTGAAATAGTAGAAAGTCCTCTAAGTGTTCTCCCATTCAAATTTCACCTTGCTATTCCCCACCCGAATGCTTCCCTCCAGCCTGGCTATAATCCAAGTTGGCCACGGAAGGAATAATGCTTTGCCGCTAGCAGAATGCCTTTCTACTCACCCTCCATCCCTCCAACTCCTACTCATTCTTGGTCTATCTCGAAGCTCAGTTGCCCTTTGAAGGCTGCTCTTGTCTTCTTCAGGCTGCACTGACCCTTGCTGTTCTCCCTGTTCTCTTGCTGTTCTCGCCCCGAATCCTGAATGTAGAATTTAGTAAGATAGCACTGACTACTTGCTCCCTTGTATCACCCTTATCACCCTTATCACCCTTATCTCCCTGACCAGACTGCACATTACTGGACAGTCTAGATTATGCTGTTTTGGTATCTTGCTTTGGTCCATAATATCATGACTTTTAGGAGTGAATATACACAGGGACGATATGATTGGCCATTTTACAATTTTCTACACCTGTGTCGAACCCTTAGTCTAGCAGGATCCTGTCGGGAAAAAATAAAGCTGGGCCTACTCTCTTACCTGTGAGTGCACTGGGCAAGGGCCTAGCGTGTAGCAGAATGCACCTTTAAAGGAAGGGAATCTAAGAGTCTGGAAATGGAATGAAGTTGGGCATCTGGCTGAGGAAATGCCTCCCCGAAGCTCAGGAGCACCTGGGAAAGTTGCCTGTCTGCCATCCTCGATGCAACCGAGCATCAGAACATGGAACACAGGGTTGTGGCCGACCCATGTGCCTGAGAGCAGTGTTGCTCCGAGGAGAACAGCTCAAAAGAGGCCCTACATAAGCCTTGTGTTGCCTTTAATTGTGTGGTATCCATTCCTTTGCAGTCTGTCTTTCTATAGATCTTAAGGAAAGCAGCCTGGCACTATAAGACTGTAGCCTTAAATCCTGAGACAGAAAAATGAATAACAAACCCTCTCTTGGAGAGATGAAGAAAAATCCCACTCTTCACCACACTGGGAGTGGGGAGGAGGGAGCACTGGAAGATGGACCACTTTGTCCTATTAAGAGAATCAACAGGACCATAACTGCCATATTTAAACATATACAAATATTTAGCAATAAAATAAACACAGGTTGCTTGAACTTCAGTGTTACTTTTTTTTTTTTTTTTGAGACGTATTCTCGCTCTGTCGCCAGGCTGGAATGCAGTGGTGTGGTCTCGGCTCACCGCAACCTCCACCTCCCGGGTTCAAGCGATTCTCCTGCTTCAGCCTCCCAAGTAGTTGGGACTACAGGCATGTGCCATCATGCCCAGCTAATTTTTTGTATTTTCAGTAGAGATGGGTTTCACCATGTTACCCAGGATGGTCTTGATCTCCTGACTCAATAATCCGCCTGCCTCAGCCTCCCAAAGTGCTGGGATTACAGGCGTGAGCCACTGCGCCCAGCCCTCAGTGTTATCTTATGTACTATTTCTCCATTAGAAAATGGTAGTGGTGGCCAGGTGCAGTGGCTCACGCCTGTAATCCCAGCACTCTGGGAAGCTGAGGCAGGTGGGTCACTTGAGGTCAGAAGTTCGAGACCAGCCTGGCCAACATGGTGAAACCCCATGTCTACTAAAAATACAAAAATTAGTTGGGCATGATGGCGTATGCCTTTAATCTCAGCTACTCAGGAGGATGAGGCTCAAGAATCGCTTGAGCCCAGGAGGCAGAGGTTGCAGTGAACCAAGGTTTTGCCACTGTATGCCAGCCTGGGTGACAAAGTGAGGCTCTGATTAAAAAAAAAAAAGTAAAAAAGAGAAAGAAAATGCTCGTGTTGGTGATAGTGGTTGGGAGAAAATGGTCGTGGTGGTGATAGTGGTTGGGAGATGTGGGCGGGGGAGATACTCATTAAAATGTACATCCCCAGGCCTCATCCCAGATGTACAGATTCTGGGCCTTTGGCAGTGGAATCTGATTACCTGCATCTTGAATGCTTTCCTCAGGTGATTCTTAGGCCCATAAATGTTTCAGAACCACTGTTTGATGGGTTATCAGTTCTCTCAGTAAACAAGAATATTCTTGTTCCCTAAAACCTTTAAGGAATATTTTCATAGGAGTGCAATTAAAACCTCTTTCGGGCTGGGTGCAGTGGCTCATGCCTATAAGCCCAGTACTTTGGGAGGCCGAGGTAGGCGGATTGCCTGAGCTAAGGAGTTCACGACCAGCCTGGGCAACACAGTGAAACCCTATCTCTACTAAAATACAAAAAATTGGCTGGGCGTGGCGGCATGTGCCTGTAGTCCCAGATTCTCATGAGGCTGTGGCAGGAAAATTGCTTGAACCCAGAAGGCGGAGGTTGCAGTGAGCCCAGATCGTGCCACTGCACTCCAGCCTGGGCAACAGAGTGAGACTCCATCTCAAAATTAAAACAAAAACAAAAACAAAAAAGAAAAAACCTCTTTCTTCCAGAAAGCCCATTCTTTTCCTAAAATGTTTCCTTTTCTGCTGCTTTCTCTTAGTCTCCTATTTCTAAAACTCTGACAGAATATCAATTTTCAAAATAAGTCAGGATGTACATGGAAATGAGGTATTTTACCCATAAGCAGGGGCACTGCATTTAAGATCCGGATTTGGGGGCCCTTCTGCTTGCTGGTTTCCCCTCAGCTGGGAAGGCCTGGATTCAGTCAGTGAGGAGTGTTCTGTCCATATTCCACCTTGCACCTGAGTGGCTAGCTTCTACTGGCTTAGTCAGAGTCATGAACCTGAACTGTTTTTATAGTCCTTGAAGTAAGTCGGTATTTCAAGATTCTGAAAACTACTCAATAGTTGTAATCACAAAATCTTCTTCCAAAATAGCGTGATGATCATGTTGACATTGTTGTCTTGTTCAATACGTGTATTTGACATATGTAAATTTTGTGTTAAGAGAGCACTTTTGGTTTTTTGAAACCCACTCCATTGAAGCCAAAAGTGTTAGAAATAATAATGTGAATTCTGCTGTAAAATTATCAATTTCAATGTTGGACAATATTTGATATTCAACAGAAAGGTACTGAAAGTCACTGAAGGAGCCTCTGGTAGAATGAACACCCACATTAATCTTGGCTTCCTCTGATGCTCCAGTACAATCACAATACAGGAATAAAAATGACATAAACATTTAAGAACAAAGAAGATGGGAGATGGCAATAGGAATTGAGGGGTGTCAACAAAATTTTGGAAGATGAAAATCAGCTGGCTGAGTGGTAAACGACTTAGCAGCTTAGAGAAAGCTGAATCTAATCCTGCAGTAGAAGAAGCCAAAAATCAAGCAAGATGATTCAAGCTAAACAACGCTATGAAGACTTAGGAATCAGAGGCACCTCTGAATGCCAGGGTAAATGGGAATGCAAAAAGGAAAACTGGCTGCAATCCGTATAATTAAGAAGTGGACCAGATACCCTCCCCCAGACAAGAAGAAGGAGGGTGGATTACTCTGCAGAGATGAAACCACGGGACTCTGGAATCCTGGACCCCAGGCCTACCCACAGCAGGTTGAGGAGCCATATGAAAACAGGGAGATTAAGTGAAAGTCTACATAGAACTTAGTAGGACGCCCCTCAACATCACCACCATTTCTTACCTCTCTACTCTTGTTCAGCTCCGGAAAGCCAGCATCCAAGTTTACAACCCTCAGCCACGAGATGGAAGTCTTTTCTGTCTAGCTGAAGGGAAAACAATCTACAAACATTGATTGACCCAGTGAAATGGGCAGGTTCTAGGCGAATCACCCTGTAACAAAGCACCGCATTTGACAAGCCCCATCTAAGCACACAGAGCAACTAACTAGCTTTATTGTGCCTCTCTCTTAAACAGATATTTGAGAAAAGCTTCTTTTATGAAAGAAAGAAAAACAAGCATATGAAAAAATAGGAGAAACAGAGACAAAACAGGAAGCACAGGAAAGCTTAATTTTATTTGTTTGTTTGTTTGTTTATTGAAACAGAGTCTCACTCTGTTGCCCAGACTGCAGTGCAGTGGTGCGATCTCGGCTCACTGCAACCTCTAACTCCTGGGTTCAAGTGATTCTCCTGCCTCAGCCTCCCGAGTAGCTACTGTCTGTGGACTACAGGCCTGGATCACCACGCTCGGCTAATTTTTGTATTTTTAGTAGAGACGGGGTTTCACCATGTTGGCCAGGATGGTCTCAACTCAAGTGATCAGCCTGCCTCAGCCTCCCAAAGTGCTGGGATTATAGGTGTGAGCCACTGCTCGTGGCCTAGAAAGCTTCATTTTAAAATGATAATTAATAGCCTTGGATTGAAAAGGATAAATTAGAGAAAAGAAAGAGCCTATGGAAATTAAAAATGTGATAAACAAAATGAAATATTTAATAATTCGGTTGTAAGATGAAGTTAAGGAAATGTCAGAGCATAGAGAAAAGAACAAAGACATGAAAAATAGGAAAGACATGAAAATCAGAGAACAATCCAGAAGGTTTAATACATAACAAACAGAAGTTCCAGAAAGTTAAAAAAGGAGAAAAAAGAAGAGAGAAGTTACCAAAGAAATAAACTAAGATATATCCAAGATCTTAAGGACACACAATTCCAGATTAAAAAAAAACACGCATAGTACTAGATACAGTGAACGAAAGAGTTACACTAAGGTGTGTCATCATGAAATTTCAGGGTAAAGAATATTAGAAAAGTTATCAGAGTGAAAAAACAGGTTACACACAATAGGGTGGGGAATCCAAATGGCTCTGGACTTAATAGTAGGAAAGTCAGAGGACCATGAAGAAATGCCTTTAAAATTATAATTAAATGTGTTTTCTAAACTATAACTCTATAGGCTGGGCACAGTGGCTCACGCCTGTAATCCCAGCACTTTGGGAGGCCGAGGCAGGTGGATCACCTGAGGTCAGGAGTTTGAGACCATCCTGGCCAATATGGTGAAACACTGTCTCTACTAAAAATACAAAAATTAGCTGGGTGTGATGGCACACCCCTGTAATCCTAGCTACTCAGGAGCCTGAGGCAGGAGAATCGCTTGGACTCGGGAGCAGAGGTGGTAGTGAGCCAAGATTGAGCCACTGCACTCCAGCCTGGGCAATGGAGCGAGACTCCATCTTAAAAACACAAACAAACAAACAAATAAACACCCTATAATTCTACATCAGGTGAACTCAATCAAATGTAAGGATACAGACAGTCTCAAAAATCGCTTCCATAGAAACAATCTCCCATTTACCCTTTTGTAAGAAACTATGAGGACTTCTACCAATTTGAGGGAATAATTCAAGAAAGAGGTGGGATCAAGAAAACAGATGACGCAACACAGAATGGTGGTGAAACGTTCCAACAATGATGGTGAAGGGTGACTGCAAGACTTCTGTTAAGCAGCAGACCAAGAAAACTGCAGGACAGAAGTGGATAGAACCAACAGGGCAGAGAACTTCAGGAGAGAAGGAAAGACGGAGGGAGGGAGAGAGGGAAAAGATAATATAAGAAAAACTACATCATCTGATGTGCTTGATCATATTGAACGTTTTACAGGGTCAGAAAGGTTTAAGGATAGATCAAAAGTAGGTACAGAGACAATACATGCCCCCCACCCCGCCCAAAAGGGCAATCATAAATTCCAAGGAAAACAAAAAGTTATACAAGTAAGGAAACAAAATCATAGTATACTACATGGCTAAACTGTGAGGCACTATGCAAAAATCAGTCATGTAAACATGGACTACTTTTTAAAATCATGTTTTGTAATATAGCTACACTGAGAGGATGGGGAAGAGAAAAAGAGAAACTGTGTGTGGGGGAGGGTTGTGTATGTTTGTGAGGAGGTAGTGTAAGTAGCTGAACCCCCCATCTTCTGTAGAATTGAGTAATTGAAAACTTGAGAAATGCAATTTATGGAGATAAATGAGAAGACAACTTACTGCATGGAAGTGGCTGCCTTTGGCAAACAGAAATTAAGAACGGTGTGGGTGAAACAGGGGACTACTGTTTCTCATCAAAAGCCCCCTAGCAGTATTTGACTTTCTGAACTATGCATGTGTATTACTTGGATAAGGTAAACAATATATATGTCAAGGA
Organism: Rhinopithecus roxellana; assembly: GCF_007565055.1. NCBI lineage: Eukaryota > Metazoa > Chordata > Mammalia > Primates > Cercopithecidae > Rhinopithecus > Rhinopithecus roxellana. The sequence goes on from NC_044550.1 coordinate 76,799,332, forward strand.
AACTGAACAAAGGGCTCCCAGGTTCTTTAAGGAAAATGTATCTTCCAAGAGATTTCCAAGATGGCTGTGAATATTGCAGCTCTGTTCTTTCTCTGGAGATTTTATGACTAAAAAGCTTATAATAATATACCACACAGGGCATTCCACAAATTCCGGTAAAATAAAATTGAAAGGGAAAAACATTCTGTAAAACATGAGCACGTGTACTCATTATGATGCACACAGCCACATGTAGAAGACACACGTGTAAAGAATAAAGTAGCAGAGTCACCTATGATGTATCTAGTCCTAAGATTGCAAGTATGAAAAATGAACATCACATTTTGGACATGATTCCCTTTCTGCTCTTCCCCACAGGAATTATTCTTGGGCTCTGGGCTGGCCTGTGAGCGTCCTTGACCAGCAAGTGGTCTCTGCTTTTGGTTTACTTCTTTCATAGTTGCTCCATTGTTTTTTGTTTGTCAGACACAGGGATTGTGGTTGCCTTCCCAGCAATCTCACTGTTGTTCCACTGGTTCAAGATAATCACCTCCTATCAAAGGACTTGCCTTTTCAGCTCTTCTATTTGATCTCAAAAGCAGCTCTGCGTTATGTGAGCTAATGCTTTCTCCATTGGAGCTCATAATCAACTGTAATCATATTTTTGACCCAAACTTTGATAATCACCATCAAATGATTTATTGAACATCCTTATGTTTAAGACACAGTGCTAGGCACTATGCAAAAATCAGCTAAAGTGTGTGTGTAAGAGAGGAGAGAGAGAGATCCTGCCCTTGAGAAATAACAGGATTAGGAAGGAAAAAACCCAGATGTGACCAAAGTTAAGTTCTATTTCATAACAAAAACACATATTTTAAAAATTGGAGAACAGGTAGTGTATATTTCAAATACCTAGAAGTGAGAACTTGAAATGTTCCTATCACATAGAAATAATAAATACTCAGGCTGGGCATGGTGGCTCACACCTGTAATCCCAGCAATATGGGAAGCCAAGGCAGGAAGATTGCTTCAGTTCAGGGGTTGGACACTAGACTGGGCAACATAGTGAGACCTTGTCTCTACTGAAAATTAAAAAAAAAAAAAAAATTAGCCAGTTAGGGTGGCCACCACCTCTGGTCCCAGCTGCTTGGGGTATGAGGTGGGAGGATGGCTTGAACCCAGGAATTCAAAGCTGCAGTGAGCTATGACAGTGCCACTACACTCCAGTCTGGGCAACAAAGTGAGACCCTGTCTCAAAAAAAGAAAAAAAGAAAGAAAGAATAAATACAGTGATGGATGCCCTAAATACCCTGACTTGATCATTACATATTCTATGCCTGTAACAAAATATCACATGTACCCCATAAATATGTATAAATATTATGTATTAATTTTTAAAAAGTGAAGCTGGTAAGAAGAAAATTAGAGACAATCTGGGAGCTTAGTCCATGATGAATAGAAGTTCCAGAAGGTTTAAAAAAAAAAAAAAAAGTAGGCTGAGCGCGGTGGCTCACGCCTGTAATCCCAGCACTTTGGGAGGCTGAGGCGGGCAGATCACAAGGTCAGGAGATCGAGACCATCCTGGCTAACACGGTGAAACCCCGTCTCTACTAAAAATACAAAAAAAAAAAAAAAAAAAAAAAAGAGCCGGGTGTGATGGCGGGTTCCTGTAGTCCCAGCTACTTGGGAGGCTGAGGCAGGAGAATGGTGTGAACCCGGGAGGTGGAGCTTGTAGTGAGCTGAGATGTATCACTGCACTCCAGCCTGGGTGACAGAGCGAGACTCTGTCTCAAAAAAAAAAAAAAAAAAAAAAAAGTAAAGGGAATACAGAAATAATATAAGAACATATCTCAGAGAAGATTCAAAAACTTTTAATGGTAAAAATGTTATTTCTACTTTCACTGTCACTAATTTAGCTAAAATTTTCTAGGAATGAGAACATGGTAAAGGGATGAGGAGACGGAATGGAAAAGAGACTGAGTGTGGGAGGCAGGTTTTAGGACTACTCACTAAAGCAGGGATTCACAACAAATATATGTCAATGAATAGCAAATAATGATACTGCCTCAATCCAACTGGCAAATCAATTCAACTAAGAATAAAAAAAAAGAATTAACGAAGGGTAAACTCTTTTAAACAGGGAGTTTCCCTTCCTTAAAAAAGTATTTTCGCAGAGGATAGAATTAACACACATGTATGATAGAAAGTTTACAAAATTCAGTTAAATATAAAGAGGAAAACAATAATCACTCATAATTTTTCCAGCCAGAAATAAATATCATTCCTAACATTTTAGGAATTCAGTATTTAGAATTCCTAAAATAACATTTTAGTTATTCAGTATTTTTCTACATATATTAAAAGTCACAATTTGGACTGTAACATATAAATTGTTTTACAGTCCATTTTATTCATATTATAAGGCATTTCCATATGATTAGTCATTTATTTCTATCATGAATGTCATATACATATTTATTTTTCCAAAATACTTATTTTTGGATCAAATTTTTCACTATCATAAATAACACCATGAGCATAACCTTTGTTCAACCATCTGACCAAGAAGAATAATACGTAAATTCTGGGAAATGGAATTACTAGATAAAACACATTGAAAATTTTGAAATATCTTTTGTTTCTATTTTTGTTTCCCTCTTTTTTGAAATATACAGGAAGTAAGCGCATTTCTATTCATTTCTGAAAGAGATGGCATTTTATACAAATGTTCCAAATAAGTAAACATCTGTAGAAGACAATTTTCTTAAAATAAATGTGCCTAAAAGGCTTTGCTGCTCAAGTCATTCATTAAAACGAAATGTTGATCATGGTCATTGTGATCAACAAAGAATAAAGTGAGGTTTCACTAGCAGCAGCAGAAAACGAAACTGAACTAAACCTATGTATAATTATATTTTATATCGCACCTGCAATTTGTGCTCATATTTGTGGAATGTACCCGCATATAATGTAATGAACTATCCTGAGAACTATGTAAATACTGCTTCACAATCAGATAAAAACATGAAATAAATGATATGCTTGCAGAAAGATATTCACATGTTTATATATGTATTTTGAAGCTCGTTTCAAACAGTGGTGAGTTAAAATTTCATTGAAAAGCACGCTTTTACCTGATGAGTTTTTATGAGGTTAAGAAGTGATTATTCTAATGAGGACTCATAAAGGAATATTCTGTCCACACTGAAAATACTTCGAGAGACGAGAGAAGAGAGGAGGAGCACACAGATTTAATCCAGAAAAACATCACTTTGCTCCTTCAGCTGACTGAGCTCTTTCAAAACATGACCTCTGCAGCTACCAGCTTCAGTGACTCATAGCTAGGCAGCAATAAGGACCTGAAAGAAGTACCCTTAAAATCCATGTTCCCACAAAGACAGAAACTTTGTCCCAAGTTGGCACATTTCGAAAGATATTTAGTGGGGGTGAGGGTGGGTGCATCATTGCACTCACATGTCTGCAGAGCCTGTGAACTGGAATTAATTATTCATCTTTGGTCTGGCTTGAAGGAAATACTCTACTGTAGCTAGTGTAAAAATAGCGAATGTAGAAGCACAATTTGTATTAACAACAGACCAACCATTCTGACAGCTTGTGAACTCATAAACCTTCTGACACACCTGGGCTACCACAAACATTCATGTATACTGCCTGTATTTCTGCCTACTTCAGAACTTAATCTGGAAGTGTATAAAATGCTATATTTCCCCAATGGTATATATTCTTAATGAAACTAAGATAATACATAAAAGCTCACATTTCAATGATATTTTTCTACCAGCTACTGATTGCAGTCAATGTAAACCAAGTTATACTTTTACTTATCCAGACGGAATCTTTAGAGCTGGCTGGCATGTGCAGACAACAAGCCACTGTGAGGTTTGGGGGTTGTAAGGCTGAGGACAAGAATGAAGCCACAGAGCTCAGGCCTGTCTCTGCAGGCCAGCACCACCTCCAGCCCTGCAGCTCCATCAAGCTTGGGGTTTCAGGGGTGGGGTGGGGCACTCCAGGAGCTACAAGATGCAAATAACCAAGTGAGGCAAGATCTGCCTGCGTTATTTCCCACTGCTTCTAAAGTACTCAATTGTGGACACCTATCCAAGCACTAGTTAGAACCTGTTTAGACATGAGGGCCTCTAAAGCAAAGACTTTTCTGCAAATTCTCCAAGTAAAATGACTGTGTCTGCATCCTGGAAGAATTGAGGCACAGCATAGCAACTGGCAGTAAGATGATCTCTCTTGAATTCACCCATGTGGAGCAGGGGGAGTCGCTCTAATGGGCATTTCCCCACTCTCTCCTTCAGGGTAGAAAAAATGTTATACTAAAGGAGCTGTGGCTGTTTGCCACTAGTCAGGATGAAGAGAGTGAAATGCTTGTCAGTGACTATTCACTTCCTGACTGGTTGCTGCTCATTTTTTACCATGCACACCGAGAGCCCAACCTCCCATGAAGGAGGACAGTGAGAAAGTGGAGACTTTATTTTAACACAGCACTAAGATATATTCACCATCACATTTTCCGGAAATAGAGCTGAATGAATCAGAGAGGTTTCATTGTACTCCCAAGTAGGAAGATTAAACCAGCTTCCAACTGTTGCTAGTCTAGCAGCAAGTGTTTAAACATTACGAGGTCCTACAAAAATCTACTCTCCACTTCACTTTGAAAATCCAGAAAGCTCTCCTATCTTTGAACATCAACAAGCCAAATTTCCCATTATTCATAATTCAGTAAGACAGCTGAAGGCTGCTCAGGGCCTTATAAAACGGTTGTCCCCCGCTTCCCACCACCCAGAGCCTAGGATCATGTGAGCTGGGAGAGAAGCTACAGAGGTAGTGCCATGTTTGGTGGAGTGACCTCTGCAGCCTCCCTCCCTCAGAGTGAGAATTTTATGTAATTCTTATCTGCAGTTGGGAATAAAAGAAGTTTGATTCCTAGACATTGAAATATAAGAAAGTTTATCGTGCCACCCTTTTCCATCTCTTAGGAGAAATTGAAAAAGAACCCTCCAAAACTGGCCACTATCTGAGGATGTATAGAGAGGCTTTCTGCAGGCAATTAGACCCAACTACAGTGGAAGCTCGTAGAGCATCACACATTGACAGTCTGAAATGCACCACTCGAAGTGTGTCTCACTTTCACACTTACCTGACCGTGGGATGGAAGTGCAGCGTAAGCCATGGGCTGATTCATCACTCCTTTCTGCTTCATGAGAAGCATGCGTTTCTGGTCTTCGCTCAGGTGTGCCCTGGGGGCCTGGAGCTGTGGAGGTGGTGGCTGCTGCTGCTGCTGCTGCTGCTGCTGTTGCTGCTGCTGTTGCTGTTGCTGTTGCTGGATGTACGGCATCAAGGGGTTTTTGTTGGGGTTGGCCATTGGTGGTGTCATCCTCTGACTCAGGTCTGCATTGAAATGGGTCAGGGGTTTAGTGTTGCCATAAGTAAGAATATTGTGCTGTTTGCTTAAGGAGTTTGTACCCAAGTTATTTGGCTGCTGATTGATCATATTCATGTGATTCTGAGGGAGGTAGTTATTCATTGTTGTCTTCTGCAGGTTGTTTGCCATTGGAGGCACTATAGGGTTTTGGTTGTTAAAGGCTTGGGGGTACATCATTGGGCTATTTGGTTTTTCTGCAGTAAAAGCTGCTCCATATGGACTAGAGGGAGGTCCTAAGGGAGACCAATTTGAAGTCTGATTTGAGTGTTGCTGCTGCTGCTGCTGCTGCTGTTGCTGCTGCTGCTGCTGCTGCTGTTGCTGCTGTTGCTGCTTCTGTTGCATGAGTTTGGCCCTTTGTTGCTGCTGTGCAGCCATCTGTTTAAGCTGTTCTGCTGGAGACATGTCAGAGCTGGGCACAGCCACAGGCCCTGATGCTGAACCGGCCACTGTCACTGCTGCTGGATTCAGGAGATAACCATTTCCAGGCCGAGGTGGAGCTTGGCCTGGAGTGTGGGCTTGGTTTGGAGTTTGAGGGGACTGGACAGCACAGTTTGCTGGCGAGCTTGCAGGGTTTGGAGCTGCAGGAGTGCTGGCAACAGAAGGTAAACTAGTGGCCGTGGAGACTGTAGAAAAGGGAGGACCAGAAGAAGAAGGCCTCGCCTGGGGAGATCCCATGGAGACATGTGCGAAGGGAGAGTGAGAGGGGTCGCTCTTCACGCTCGCACTCTCCTGGGAGAGAGGGGTCTCGGTTGCTGGCTGCGAGAATTCTGGCTCCTTCTTCTCTTCAAAGTCTTCGTTGAACAGGTCCTGTATGTCATCCTCAGGAACCGTGTTGGCTAATTCATCTATTAATTCTTGCCACTCCTGATCATTCAGATTAATGTCTGAGAACAGCTTGTTCTGATTTGAAAGAGATGTTTCTGATGTGTCTATGCAAGTAGGGTCATCGAGAGGTTCTTGTTTGAGGTCTTTGCTCTGCAAGATGGTAAAGCTATCCTCCAGGTCACTGCAACCGTTGACAGGAAGTTTAATCTCAGGGAGCCTACCATTCTTACTTAGATCTTCTAGAAGCCCAGGAGTGTGAGTTCCACTGTTCTGCAAAGGCAAAGAAGGCTTCAGGTCAAGTTGGTGAAGAGGAGAAGCTGAAGGCAGCGGCATGTTATTGGGCAAATTGTTGATGGCTTCCATCCCCGCAGAAATGTCCTTTCGAATTCGTTTGCTAGTTGGAGAAAAATTCCCATCACAAGCACCATTCTGCTGGTCTCCATTAAGTGGTGATCGAGCTCCTTCCAACTTCCTTTTCACAGTCTCTTGTAGCTGGAAAAGAAACAGGAAAGAGGATGACTAAAAGTCATATTTTACTCTTTAAGGATTGTGATGTGCATTGCTATGAACTAACTTTTAAGTGGTTTACGACACAAAGGAAATAAGTCATACTTATAATTTCAAAATCAGGCAACACTGCAATTCAAATTGTATGGGAAAAGGTTTTATCTAAAAGCAGAGCTCACAGGGCTAAGAGATAGAAAACAAACAAAAGATTGAAGGGTGGGAAACAAAAGAAAAGAGATAGTTAATAAGGGCAATACTCCTCTCAGCAAGGAAGAACAATCTGTTATTATTTTCTTTCTTTTTTTGTTTTTGAGACGGAATCTTGCTCTGTTGCCCAGGTTGGAGTGCAGAGGTGCTATCTTGGCTCACTGAGACCTTCACCTCCCAGGTTCAAACGATTCTCTTGCCTCAGCCTCCACAGTAGCTAGGATTACAGGCACAGGCCACCATGCCTGGCTAATTTTTGTATTTTTAGTAGAGATGGGGTTTCACCCTGTTGGCCAGGCTGGTCTGGTACTCCTGGCCTCCAGTGATCAGCCTGCCTCAGCCTTCCTAAGTGCTGGGATTACAGGTGTGAGCCACCATGAATGCTAGACATGAGACTTGGACCAAAATGTAACATACTTGAAAAAGACGTTAATACCTATCCTAAATTCTTGCCACAACTTAAATGAGGACATCAAGGAATTAAATCAACATTTTAAAAAATGCTAAAATAAAAACTTCTAAGAATATGGAATTTAACACATGTACTAAATAGCACAGAATTGAAAATTAATGTTTAATGCAATCCCAAACTTCCTTTAAGTTCTTATGTGAGCTCACCTTTCAACACCTTTTGATACAGTGGCTCACTCTTTTCTAAAAGCACATTTCCATCGATTTCCACAACATCACACTCTTCTCTATGTCCTCCTTTCTCCACGACCTCTTTCTCAATCTCTTATGTAGTCTTTCTTTTTCCTAAAGGATGGGATTCTTCAGTGTTTTGTCTTAAGCTTTCTTTCTCCTGCTGCTCACTCTGCGTTCTTTCTTAGACAACTTCATCAATTACAACAGCTTCAAATACCTTCTCTAGGCTGACAGGCCTGAAAGATGCTCATCTTCCCAGGCTCACATAGCTGGACTGGGTACATTGTTTTGGGGTCATCAGCTTAGAGAAGACAGCTGAAGCAGGCTCAATGGATTTAGTGCTCAGCTCCGCTAAGTCCAATGTTCTCCTACTGGATATTTCATGGACATCTAAAACGCAACAGGTCTCAACACTGAGCTTATTATCCTTCGTTACCCAAACAAGATCCTCATCAATGTTCCCCATCTCAGTATCTATCCATTTATCCAAGTCAGACACTTGAGCATTTTTCTTGAAACCTCCCACATCAACAATCACCAAGTCCTATGGATTCCACCTCCAAAATATAACTCTAATGTGTCCCTTCATCTCCTTCCTCCGTTACTGTTACTATCCTTGGCCAGGATACCATTATCTCTTACTAGATTGTTGCCGCCATCTTCTAACTGGTCTTTTATGCTTTGCCTCCATTCATTTGCTCTTTTGTCTATTTTTTTTTTACTGTTTTGTGTTCCCTTAACCTACTCCTTATGCCACATTTTCAAAAAAAAAAAAAAAAAAAAAAAGACTTGCTTTCTTGTGTATAACTCTGCAACAACTTCCACCGTCTTTAGGTTAAAGTCCAAACTGACTCTTGCCAAAACCACCTGGCTCCTGCTCATCTTTCCAGGCTCACTCTTTTGCCTCTCTATTCAGCATCTCCTCCCCTCTTCTCCTTTACCCTACGTTTTCCATAAACTCTCTTGAAACTCTTTTAGTTCTTTAAAGTTGCTGATATTCTGGTTTCTCTTCAGAGCCTAGAATTGTTTCACCTTTAAGGTGCTAAGCTTCCTTCCACCTCTAGGGCATTGTCCATGTTGTTTTGTTTTCTTGGAACATCTCCTGCTCCCTCTCCTCTGTCCCTGGGTAATAGCTGCTTATTTTTCAGGTCAGATCTTAGATTTCACTTACTCTAGGAAGTTTTCTCTTATACCCTTCCCCAACCCAGCTATGTCAGGTGCCTTCCTTGACCAACTATACTAGGTTGGATGTCCTGAAATGGGTCTTTCCAAGCAGTCTGTACTTCATTACCATAGCTTTTATCATGCTTTGGGGCAGCTGCTTAAGTGTCTGTTTGGTGAGCTCCAAGAAGGTAGCAACTGTGGCTGATGTGCTTACTGTGTATCCATAGGGCTGCACTCAGTCCTCATGTTCATAGCAATGGTTAATAAACAATTGCAAACGGAATGAATCATTCTATTGCCTAATTCGCAGGGGCTAAGAGAAGAGTTTAAATCCGAGCAGGAGGCAGCCCCATTGACCATAAGGAATGCCTGATTCTAGCTTCTACATTCCTGGTTTTGGAAGTGATAGATCTCTTACCCTAAAGAGTGTTATATCCACTTAACTGGACTCATTTTAAAAGTCCAGTTAAGAAAAGTCTTGCTAACTCTATGGACTTATCAATTACAAACCTAACTCATCTGTCTGCTGCTTTCCTTTCTGCCAGAAAGGGCCAGTGCATGTGGGCATGGTAAAAGAGCTTGGCATAGAGTAGCTACTGGAGAAATGCTTGCTGAGTGACAGAGGGGTGACTGGGCTGGGTTAGAAGGCGTTTCAGTAACTTTACATAGTTGCAGGCAGAAGGCAGAATGACAGGGTAGGAGAGAGAAGGCTCAGTGGTCTTTCCACTCGGGTACTCTCTTATTCTGGGCAAGGTGCTGTGTATTACAGAACCAGTGCAAGAGAGGAGTAGGATTCCCTCTGCCCCTGACACCTGAACACTCACATGTGAAACTGCTGGGCCTCTAGAGGAGCACCATGGATAATAAAACCAATGTGGAGATGTGGTAAAGTTCAAGAAGTGTCATTTTACTGCTAGGTGCTTTCTCATAAGTAGATGATTATATTTGAAAAGTATGGCCGGGCGCGGTGGCTCACGCCTGTAATCCCAGCACTTTGGGAGGCCGAGGCGGGCAGATCATGAGGTCAAGAGATTGAGACCATCCTGGCCAACATGGTGAAACCCCGTCTCTACTAAAAATACAAAATTTTGCTGGGGTGATGGCACACGCCTGTAGTCCCAGCTACTCGAGAGGCCGAGGCAGGAGAATCACTTGAACCTGGGAGATGGAGGCTGCAGTGAGCTGAGATCGTGCCACTGCACTCCAGCCTGGTGACAGAGTGAGACTCCGTCTCAAAAAAAAAAAAAGAAATAAAAGTAAACAGAGTAGAAAGGGTCCTTGAGTAAAAATCCAGTCTAACCCTTATTCCTAAATCTTATATTTTTACAATATCAGACACAGCCCATAGTCATTTGGTAGAGGCCCTCAAACTGCTGAACACAAGGCCCTAACAGGAACACACTGGAATTTGACCAAAAAAAAAAAAAAAAAAAAAAAAAAATACTGGCTCAACTCATTGTATTACATAGAAACTGCTAGAAAATATTATTTATTGGACAAAGCAAGATACCATGGTGGTATACATGATGAGAAGTATGGAAGATACTTGAACATAGCTTCAAACATAGCGGCATGGTCAAATATCACAGCTTCAGGATATAAAGGAAACGAGAGTTAGGGCTTTTGACACCTCCTGGAGTGATGTTAACCTTTGTCTTAACAATGAACTGACTCGATTTTAGAAAGTCTAAGTCCACGACTCTGTTCCAGGTCATGCAATGAATGGAGCAGGACAGAGAAGTAAACGAAGCTGGTCCATTTGTTTCTGTATAAAATGGTGGTGGCCAAGACCATAGAGCCAGGCAGGTCTGGCTGGGACCCCAAGTTTCACCTCTTATGGCTGAGTGGGCTACTGGGTGAGGCAGTAAAGTGAGAAATAGAGAAAGAGGAGCACTGGCTCTGAAGTTAGAATGTTTGAGTTCAAATCCAACATCACCTACCTAAGAGCTAATATATATCAATATTGTGTGGGTCTTAAGAAATGTTGGCTATGATACCTTCCATTAGAATATAAGTTACATGAAGGCAGGGGTTCTTCCATTTTGTTTACTACTGGGTTTCCAGTAGCTCAGAGTAGACAATAAATACATGTTGAATAAATGAATCCTGGAAAACTTATTTAACCTCTCCTAAGCCTTGGTTTCCTTACCTGCAAAGTGGGTCAGTAATAACTAGCTCATAGAGTTACCGTGAGTCTGAGGTTAAATGAAATAATGTAGAAAGCATTTAGCCTCACACCTGATACCAGTAAACACCTACGAAGGCTTAGCTTTACCATTTTCAAAATTCAGTGATACAAATAGTTACAACTGCAACTGAGAAGGAATGCTTACTGGATCTTCAAAACACAAATAGGTAGAATATTTCTGTTCTCTAGCCAGCAAAACCCTAATGTTTTCCAAGCATCTGGTGTAGCTTTTTAAATATGAACAACAAAAATTAAATTTGCAATTCAAGTCCAAGTCCAAGTGCTAATGCATTCATGTCCTAGATTGTAGACGAGCAGACGCTAGATCGTTGAGGTTCGAATCACATACATTTTCAACATGCCACCTGATTGGAGCCTCCGAGTGTTCCCTTTCCTCCAGGGCCTAAAGTTCTCCACCGCAAGCCCCTTTAACCCAAATCTTCATTTATATATTTCATGTATCTGCAGTTTGGAATATAAGATAGACATTATTGAAGATGCTGTGCTGTGATTTTTATGTTTTGTTAAGTCCAAAATAGCAGAGCAATCTTAGCATCCCTTCTGTCTGCCTCATCATCTTTTGCTATATGGAAAGGTGGTCTGGGAGTCTAATTCTCTTTATGTTTCTCATGGGAGACAGAGGGAGGCGGAGAGGGAGACACAGAACCAGCTATGTGGCTGGAAAGGCTGATTCACAAGCTCCCTGCTCAGAGAACATGGGAATGTCTGGCTGTGTACAGAAAAATGTCCCTGTGACCTTCCTCTCCTCAGGACTCAGGGCAGTGTCTCATCCCAAATAGCCTTATCTTAGGAAGTCCCTGGCCCTTCTGCCTCGCAAAGCCCGAAGCCTCTTAGTATGACTGCACCCTCGTGGAAGAATCACAGAAACTCTTTCCTGAGCATCAGCCTCCTTGCTCTTGTATTACTATTATTACACATAAATGTTTTCTCCCATTAGGTGAAGCTGTGGTGCCAGGAGCTGAAGTATGCTGTTCATCCAATGCCTATGACAATATGGGCTGCTATCATGTGTCAATTACTCTGAAGGAAACAATTCCTCTTCCATAATGGCTCCAGCGCAAGTCCCTCATTTATAGTGCGGCTTGATGGCTTGTGTCTCTGTGAAACTGGTGTGTGTGTGTGTGTGTGTGTGTGTGTGAGAGAGAGAGAGAGAGAGAGAGAGAGACAGTGAAACTGAGAGGCAGAGAGAGACAGAATGGGGAGTGGGAGGGTTGTGCATTATGTCCAAACCAGTAGTAATAAGAATAGCTGTGCCTTTGGAATTACAAAGAACTTTCACACAGGATCACGTTTTATCCTCACCACAAACCTGTGGGGGCAGGCCATGTGCTGGCCAGATGGTTCCATAGGGAAAGGAGCAGTGTTTTGGAGGGGGTGTGGTGGGCGAGGGTGCATGACACCCACAGCAAGGAGGAGCATGGCTAAGATTACCAGACCTCTGCTGACATAGGGGCCCCCAATACTAGCAGATTCTTGAGGTGTTCCATGGGCCAGAGTGTCCATGACAAGGAGGTCTTTCATTCTGTTAGACTTTTAGCAGTGCTGGCAAGTCAAAGAAACTCTTACTGTCCTGTCCCTGATTTTGCATGAAGTTGGGCAGGATCACAGAGCTTGGGAATAAAGATAGTGATGCTACTATTGATAATGAAGATTCTAAGATGGAAGACATTCAATGTCTAATGTCCAACTCCAGTAAACCACCATATTCCTTCTCTCTGCTCCCAGTGATTCTAAAAGATAGGTTTTATTACAACCATCTTGCAGAGGCATCGTGGGTTAAGTAGTGTGTCTGAAATCACAGAACTCAGGGGGCTGGGCAGAAGATGGTTAAACCCAGATTCAAATTCAAACTCAGGTCTGACTCCTCCATAAGGCATCCTGCACCCTCATCCAGGACTGGAAGAAGCACAGTCATGCCCCCATCAAAGGCATGAGTTTCTGATGCCACCTGTGGTATGCTTTCTCAGACTGTGCTTTCAGGGATCTTCCTTTGTTCCAGCCTTTCCCCGCCACCCATACCCAATTAAACCTCAAGAACTATCCATTCTATGAATTTTAGTCTCATCTTCAGCCACCAATGCCACTACCTTGTTCAGAGTCTCAATATTTCTCTCATGAATGTCTGTAGCAGCTCCTGACCAGCGTCAGTCTCACCACCTCCAACCCATTCTCTGCATCGTGGCTGTGGTTTTCTCTATACATTGTGAATATGATCATGCCTGTTTTTCACTTTAAGTTTTTCTAAAGCTGTCCACCATCTTCAGCATCATTCAGGTCTGGCACACAGGCCCTCCAACTGAATCCTCATCCCAGCTAAACTCTCCAGGCTTAGCCATTACCTCTAATCTTCCCCCACTTACTCCGCAACCCCACTCAACTCCAAACTCTTAGCTATACTTAATTATTTGCAGTGCCCAGGACATACCACAATTGTTTTCTCTCTTTCTGAACCTCTGCATATTTTACACGTATCCAGCTTTCTCACCTAACCAATTCTAAGTGTCCTTTACAATTCAGTTTAGACATTACCTACTCTGTAGTCTCTCTTGACAGCCATTTCCTACAACTCCTGATGTTGGTTAAGAGACCCTCCATGACATTCTAATTCATATCACAGTATAACTATTTTCCTTCATGGATGAATGAATGAATGCTAAAAAGAGCTCTCAAATAACCACAATGAGTTGGTGTAATGGATCCCCAAAGCAGGCTCTTGAAAACATTGGACTGCATAGTGTTCTCAGAATAAACGTACAATTTCTTTTGGTTAGTTTAAAATACTGAAAATGGACCATCTCCTTCTTAATATTTTTGAGGACTCTAAGGGTCCAGGGAATCCCTGATGAGAACCACTACAGAACATATGAAGTGATTTGTGGAAAAGAAAACTGAAGCTGAAATCCAGAGACTTTAAGCGACATTGCCATGGCACATGTTTTCACATGTATGTAAACCCCAAACGCTGCTTATTTTCAGGCTTGAATTTTAAATTTCCATACAAAGGCTTCAAGTGGTTCTCACCCACTATAGCTTAACCCTCTTCAACCAAAAGTGTGAGTGAGCTTTCTTCACTAGCTGGTAGAGATACAACTCTTTCCCAAAGCTTGAAGATAAGAGAGAGTCTTAGCTTGCAGATGCTATAACTAATTTAGAGGCTCAAAGAGAACATTTTGGTCATTTTGATCTGTTCTGGTCAAACTAGAAGATGATTCACTGGAATCAATTATCACATGCTTATTCTCTTTCCATTCTACCAGCAGGTAATAAGCCTATGAACACATGGATGCATTTGACTTGCTTATTTAATGAATGACCCAGAATACTCATGTGTTAGATATTTTAATTAGTAGAATACAAAGAGTGCGCAAAACATTTCCAGAACTGTCTTCTAGATTTAAGTGCCCTTAGAAAGGATCTTGAGAGTTATTTAGAGGTTTGATTTTCTTTAGTAATTTTCCAACTTTAATGTAACTAGTGACCTGAGAAGCTGTTAAAAATGTAGATTTCTTGGTCCCACCTTCATAGTTTCTAATTAAGTAGTCCAGGTTGGGACACAAGGTGGGGGCACAGGCATCTAAAGAAACTGAATAAAAACCTGATTCTTCTGGGGCTGCTGGTTTAGGATTCCCCAACTTTTAGAAATTTTGATCTAGATTAATAATTCTATTGGATTCCGACACTGTGAGGTTGATGGTGTGATTTTTTTAAGTATGCATACACATACAAACCCAATGTCACTACAAAATGTTCCTGAGTTGATTGGTGATACGATGGGGGCTCTCATAAACAGAACCAAGAAACAGTGCTCTAGTTGGGGCTTTTTGAAACCTCAGAGGATTCTGAATTCTGCAGAAGCTTGCTGGATTTCTAGAATATTTTTCATACAAATGTATATATTTAAAACATTTTAGGTTTCTCTGAGCACAGTAATATCCCTGACCATGTCCCCCTCCACACTATATACTTCCCTTCACTTTCATTCAGGGAACTGAGGAGTGCTCTGTGTCTGTGTATTGGGCTCTGTGCCAGGTGCTGAAGGCTCAGCTCACTCCCCAGAGCAAAGCCCATGCCAGAAAGTGACCACATGCCAAACACACGTTGAAAAAAGCTGGATACATTTGTTTTAGAGAGATCTATGTGCAGGGCAGACTAACAGGAAAAGAAAAAGAAAAATCTTATTACAATGCCCGAAGCCTCCCTTGGTGACCTTATAGACTCCTAACATTACTTAGAGAGAAAACAACTTTATTCTCTATGAGTAAATGAATTTGAATATGAATTTTAAAATTATATATATAATCTGTACATATCACATATAATATTGCCATAAGAGCCAAGTGTTTGAAACCTCTGCTTTCGACCATCCCAGATGATGCAGCTTCCCTGCACCTGGTCAGCGGGAAATGCTGGATCTCTGGAGGGGATGTTAGCCTAAACAGTTAAAAATCTCCATTCTGAAATCCTCCAGGAAGAAAAGGATCCTCTTTAAAGGGGCCTCACCCTCTTAGTGGGCATCTGAAATAACAGCTGCAGAGCCCAAAGGGACTACGGGGGCACCGCGAAGCCCCCAGCCCAGGGGGACAGAACCACTCAAAACATTTTGAAGTACTTTGAGGTTATTTTTAGAAATGACCATGATCTTTTTTCTTTCTGCTATGGGTCACATTTAAAACTCTATTCCCCAAAAGTCTTGGAAGTACATAAGGCTGATGGTGCCTCTTTTCAATGTTTGGAACACGAATGCCCATCCAATTCCAGCTGTAAGTGCTAAAGCAACATCCTGATTTACTTACGCTTTAAAAACATTTTAAATCTTTTTTGGGGGTGTGGCTGAATTTTTAGGTATGTTTTTATCCTTTAATTAGGCTTAAACATGTAATAAGTACCAACTGAATGCACAACAATATCTTGGGAATGGATCATAAAACATCAGGAGCAGTGGCTGATGAAGTCCTCCACATTTAGAAACTCTAAGTTCCAAGATCCCCTTAAATCTCCAAATTTCCAAATACATAAATGTTTGTACAGGCTCCTGGCTTTCTCCCAATGGAATGAATAAATTATATTTTCAACACAAGTCACATGAATCCTATACAGTCTGTATCTGAAGTTACAAAGTTTTTCACAAACTCTATACATACAGTTTAAACTGGTGTTAACAAAATTATCAGCTACTCATTAAAAGCAAGACTGTTATATTTGCAAATGCTAAGGCCATATGATTTTCAAATCTAACATAGTTTTCAGTAGAATGCTCTAAACTTCTAAGTTTTTATCAGAGAAGTTGACTCACTGCTTACTAAATGTTTCAATATATTATTGTCATACAATATTCTAACTGACTGAGAGCTAACCAGCCAGGCATTGAGCTAAGTGTTTTACATATCTTACCTTGATTAATCCTCACAATAACCTAATTGACAGGAATGGGTTCAGAGAGGACAAGTAGTTTGTCCTAGGGCACATAGCACAGCCCTACTCAGTTGTGCCTGCCTCTCAAATGTATGCTCTCACCTAATCTGCTATTTCGCATCTGATGACTTCTGTCTCAATCAAACTGCAGCAAACCTGCTTAGAAATTCTGGGAAAGTGTTTTAGACACCTGTGTCATGTCTTTGAGTCAGATCTGGCTGATTTACAGAAAAGCCTTGTGCTTCCTCTAAAAGGAAAGATGTCACTCTGCAAATTTAGCACGTGTTTGAGAAGTGATAATGGCTGTGGCCCTGAAAACTTCAGAAGACAGCAAATGTGTGCATCCCAGTGGTAGCTTCCTTCACTCAGTAGCTTTCTGTAGGAAAAGCTCCACTGAGACTGGTAGTTGCCATCAGCATTCCACAATCTGAACCCTGTACTGCTCTGTTGTTTCATGTACATAAATACACACACATATTACATTACATTTATTTTTAAGGACAAGAAGCAATATCCTTAGGAATATCTCCTGATAATCTCCTACTAGAAGTCATGAATACATTTTCTATTCAAACATGCTTGTATACATGACCTTACCTTACAATCTGAAATTCCTAATGGGATTTTATTTAGAGCTGTAAAGAAATGCTGGTAAAGGAGGTTGGTGAGGAAGAAGGGAAGGCTTTCCTCCCCATAAGGGAGGAGGACAGCAAATGAAAAGATCAGATCGTATCTGCATCATTCACAGCTGGAGACTTACACCAACAACACCGACCAAAGAATAGGCATGTTGGAACTAAGCGTGAGGTTTCGATTTGTTTATTTTCTGGGAGGAGGGAGGCGGGAAGGTGCAATATGTCAGAGAGGCTGAGTACTTTTCTCTCCCTTGGGGAAGATTCAACCATCTTTTTATTTCATTGTTTACTTAAAATGTCCTTTCTTTTCAATAAGAAATTCTCATTTTTGTTTTCAGCCCTTCCAGAAGACCGTTTTCCTCAACAGCACTGAAGTGGTGCACCAGCTTAGCAGGATGCGAACAGCCAGGGTGCCCAGACTTGACACTGCTTTTGAATAAAATCCCAGCACATGTTTATCTCCCTTTGGAAAACAAAAGTATTGAAATAAGATCTCTTACTCTATAAAAAGCCTCCTGTTTCCCTCAAAGAGGCCAGACATTTCTTGTGAGTTGCAGTTTGCATAAAGCAGTACTACCTGGTAGCTAAGAGCTACCTCCTGGAAGAGAATTTCCAGTTTCTCTCATTCTCTCCCTCTCTCCTTCCCCTGGACACACAGACACACACACAGACACACACACACACACACACGTCTCAGTAAGCGTGTAAACAGGACATAATTCTTATTTCTAGACAGCATCTGCCTCCCAGGCCACCATTCTCCATTTCACCACAGATTTTTACTCCAAACCTGAAGGGGCTTAGGCACTTGCCTTCTTTGACCAATAACGGAGCTGTCATTATTTGCATGTCTTTTGAGTAACTTTGTTAATAAACAGAAGCCAAGGCAGGAGGAGAGAATTTTTCTCTCCAGGATGAATCCCCCGTGGGTGAAGATACCCACAGACAGACAGGCACGTTCTCACATACAGGCAAACATGGGAGTCATTTGACCCGTTCTGAAAATGTTCAGCCAGGCGGAGGTACACACCACACAGTCTGTACAGCAAAGCTCTGGAGCCTGGCGGCAGAGCTTTCATCTGTGGGGTGAAGCTGCTCGGCTTCATCCCACCAGCTGAAATTCATTTTTCAAAAGAAATTAGACCAAGGTACTGTTGTTATAGCAACAGTCAGAGTCATTTACACAGCCTCTTCCCCACAACCTCACTGACTTCTGTGGGCAGCGATTTCAATTACGTACAGGCAGTGACCAAGGCTGAGCCCAGGTGGACCCTTTAGTGCCCCTTTAAGACGTGGCAGCCTAAAACCTCTGTGTCCAATCTGAAGCTAAAAGACAGCAAGACTTCATCGTGATCCACAGACCTCTTCCAGTCCTGAAAGTCCAATGAGCAGTGAAGACAGGAAGAAAACCTTCGGATCCAATGTTTTCATCTCCTGGGTAGGAACTGGACACGTGACCACTGAATTTCCTGGGTCAACCAAGTACTGGCCATTTCAGAATAGGAATTTCCAGTGAAGACAGTAATGTTAACAGTGAATTCTTTAAAAATTTTTTGTTTTTAGAGACCGGGTCTTGCTCTGTCACCCAGGCCTTGGCTCAAGGGATCCTCCCACCTAAGCTTCCCAAAGTGCTAAGATTAGAGATTTAAACCACCGTGTCCAGCCTCAGCAATGAATTCTGCAGTAATTTCATAATGTTAGTATTCCAGGACTTTATTCTTGGGGCTGCAGAATTCCCAATATAATAGCCTACTCCAACCTCTGAAAACAACAAACTCCAAAACGCCCCTTTCTTGACAAAAATGTACCTTATTACAGAATCTTTATGGCTAATAACCTTCCGGAGAAGTGCAGCAATGTAGCAGTCTACATCCAGTCTAGGGATACACAAAGGTGGTAAATACCAGTGAAGCCAGTGCTCATGACTAATGATCAGAGACTGAATTCTGTGTCCACTTCATACGTTGAAGTCCTAACGCCCAGTATCTCAGAATGTGACTATATTTAGAGACAGAGTCTTCACAGAGGTTAATTAAGTTAAAATGAGGTCATTAGAGTGGGTGCCAATCCAATATGACTGGTGTTCTTATAAGAAGATGACCATCTACCAGCCAAGGGGAGATGCCCATCTTAGTCTGTTTGTGCTGCTATAACAAAATAGCTGAGACTGGGTAATTTATACAGAAATTTACTTGTTCACAGCTCTGGAGGCTGGGAAGTCCAAGATCAAACATCCATTGCTCATTAGACGGCACCATCTAGGTATCCTCACATGGCAGAAGGGACAGAAAGGCAAAAGGGAACACTGTGTCCTCCCATGGCAAAAACACAGAAAAGCAAAGGGAAAGGCCTAAGCTAGTTCCTTCCAGTCCTTTGGGAGGCAATAATCCATTCACAGAGATGATGTCATCATGACTTCATCACTTCCCCTAAAGGCCCCACCCTCTTACTACCACAGCAGAGATGTTTCAACACATGAATTCTGAAGGACAAACATTCAGACCATTGCAAGGCCTCAGAAGAAACCCTCCCATCACCTTGACTTTGGACTTCTAGCCTCCTTATGAGGGAATAAATTGCTCTTGTTGAAGCCATCCAGTGTGTGGTACTGGTAACCCTAGCAAACTAATGAAACTAATAATTTGGTTTGAACATGTCTCTGTCCTCTCAGTGTCTTAGGTGGGTTTGGCTCTCAATAGATATTTTAAAGGAATATTTTGCACAAATTTGCTCATGCTTAGATTTAACTAACTGAACATCTACTGGGTGCTGGGTTCTGTATCAGCCAATAGGGACACACTACTGAGCAAAAGACAATCTCTCCTTCAGAATGGAGAGGAAAGAAATGCAGATGGGCAAAGACAGTGTCGTTTGCAGTAGGCATAGGCGACCACGCTGTGGGAGCACAAAGGGCCACATGCCACTTAGTCCAGATGAAGTAAGGCTTCCTGTTGGGGCTGATACACAACCCAAGAACTTAAGCATTCATAGTGAGGTGAAGACAGCCCAGGCAGAGAGAGCACCACCTTGGGCCAGAGGAGAAGGAAGCATGGTTTTAAGTGAAAACTTGCTAAATGACAAAGATTCATTCTAAGAAATGTGTTAAGTGATTTTGTCATTGTGTGAACATCATAGAGTGTACTCACACAAACCTAATATCCTACTACACACTTGGGGTCTATTGCTGCTAGGCTACAAACCTGTACAGCATGTTACTATACTGAATACTGTAGGCAGCTGTAACACAATGGTAATTGGTTGTGTATCTAAACATACCTAAACACAGAAAAGGTACAGTAAAAATATGAAAAATGTGGAGTTATAATCTTGTGGAACCGCCATCATATATGTGGCCTGTCATTGATGGAAATGTCGTTATGCAGCGCCTGACTGTGGTTGCGTCTGGCTTGAGCCAGGGTGTAGGGTGGAATTGTGGAGAAACAAGCCTGCAGAAGAAAGAGCTGTATAGACCTTGTGTGCCACGGTAAGAAGTCTTGACTTTATACAGAAGATTTCAGGAGACACCAGAGGAAAAATGGTCACTTCTGATGCTAACTTCTGATTTTGTAATGATAAAAATCAGTTATAGAGCTGGGCACGGTGGCTCATGCCTATAATCCCAGCACTTTGGGAGGCCGAGGCGGGTGGATCATGAAGTCAGGAGATCGAGACCATCCTGGCTAACACGGTGAAACCCTGTCTCTACTACAAATACAAAAAAATTAGCCAGGCGTGATGGCGGGCGTCTGTAGTCAGAGCTACTCAGGAGGCTGAGGCAGGAGAGTGGTATGAGCCCGGGAGGCAGAGCTTGCAATGAGCTGAGATAGTGCCACTGCACTCCAGCCTGGATGGCAGAGCGAGACTCCGTCTCAAAAAATAAAATCAGTTATAGCTGGTTACAAAAGGTGAAATATTTGAAGTGATCTATATTAGTTTTCTAGGGCTGCCACAACAAAATACCACAGACTGGGTGGCTCAAACGACATACATTAATTTTCTTACAGTTCTGGAGGCTGGAAGTCCAAGATCAAGGTGTCTGCAGGGTTGGTTTCTCCTGTGCCTCTCTTCTTGGCTTACAGGTAGCCAGTTTCTCACTGTGTCCTTGCACAGTCTTCCCTCTGTGAGCACTCATTCCTGGTGTCTTCCTGTGGTCCAAATTTCCTCTTCTTATATAGATAGTAGTCATCTTCGGTTAGGGTCTACCCTCATTTTAACTTAAAATGACCCTATCTCCAAATTTTGTCACATTTTGAGAAACTGGGGAGTAGGACTTCAGCAAATGTATCTGAGAGGACACAACTCAGCCCATTACATGATCCAGTATCATTCCTGCATGGCTGGTTAAGCAAATAGACAATGCTATCCTTAACGTACGTAACAAATACAACTGAGACTTGGTCTTGAGGCAAGTAGCTCAACAACTGCTGCTACTTGGTCCAGAGTTTAACAATATGTATACTCTTATTTTTATTAAGGTATTTACTTATTTTGAGATGAGGGTCTCACTCTGTTGCCCAGGTTGGCCTCAAATTCCTGGGCTCAAGTGATCCTCCTGCCTCAGCTTCCTGAGTAGCTGAGACTACGGGCGCATACCACCATGCCCAGCATGTATATATTTTCAAAAGTGTTCATCTCCCAAATTCAGAATAAACTTCAAATTCACTTCTTAACTGTTAGCAAAGAAGTATAGTCAGAGATGACTCTAAGCAAAACCTCAGAGGAGGCAGAAGTTAACCTGCCATGACTTTAGGAGGCTCTGAATAGTAAGTGTTTGTTCCCTGAAGCTTAGTAAATGTCACTTTGCAATGATAATCCATAATCCACCTGACTGCAGAGAGATGCACAGTGGGAAAATCGAGGCACAGAGACCAGGGCCATAATGTAACTCAGAGGAAGAACAAGGAATGATGGTCAGGATTCCTGTGCCAGCCCAATGCCTTATGCGATAAATCACTTTGCCTGAAACAGGTTCAGAGTTTGTCAACTTTCTGTTCAAATTGTGGTGCATTGTAAATGTACTGTAAAACTGTAGAGTAAAAAGTATGTATTTCAATGGTTTTATCTTTCTTACCTAGCCATCCAGATATTATTTATGCAGTTTCCATTACAATGCTATAGTTAAGTTTGCATAATATTTTCTGTAACTCCCTGCTTTTGCATGGTTATAGCTCTCTAAAACTCCCCTGGGACAGAGTTTTTTTCACCTTGGTCTCAGCTGAGAAGCAATTTTTTTTTTTTTTTTTTTGGTAATAACAAATGATGAGTTTAGAGATATTTTTGAAGTTATGTGAATGTGACAGAAAGGAAGATTTTTACTGCGTTGAATATTTTGTTACCTTTTGTCTAAACACCACACATCAAAAAGAGTTGAACAAAAAGGTATCAAGCAAGACAGTGTAATAGATTTCACTGAAGACTGCCCACACTGCCAGATTTGACTAAATGAGGTTTGCATTCACATGCTTATCAGTATTTAAAAATACAGTGAGTGTACATAACTGAAAATGTCAGGAACTTGAAAAGCAAAAATATGCATGTGGTGTTTTCCAGATCTCAGCAAAGCACAGTAACTAAACAAACTTAATTATGTGATCAGGTAGCAGTTACTTAACCTCTCTAGACCTCTGTTTCTTCAATTATAAAATAAGAGGTTGGACTACATGATCTCCAAGGTTTGTTCCAGCTCTAAGAATCCCTATTTGGACTCTGGATACAAATCAATAACTTACTTTCAAAATCACCCTGGAAGGCACTCTTAACTCTGATGGGCGGCTGAATTTGGCAGGTAGTTACTAAATAAGATCCTTATTTTACATCAGAGAGCAAGAATTCATTACATTCTTCTGCAAAGTTTTTTGACTTTGGTAAACATGAAAGAAAAATTACACTTGAATTCTAATCATAATTATCTTTTATAAAAACGCCAGAAAACCAAGTGTTTAAATTACATGATTCATTCAAAAGAATTCGTTTCTTTTTGATGGCCCATTGGGTGTCAGGTGTTGAACTGAGTGCAGAGGATGCAAAAGATGCACAAGTCTCCTGATTTCAAAGGAATCTGCAGCCTGTTTTTATTTTGCTCCTAAGAGTCTATTGGAAAATGCTCCCCTTCGTGCATAACACTTGTCTGACACAGATAACAATGTTGTATCCCATTCTGGCAACCATAACTTGGCTAACTTATACAACTGTGCACTATTCTTCTTCCCTGTGAATGATTTTGAGTAAATGGTCTTAAGTGACATCAAGGATCTGAACGTGTCAGTTTGGGTAACTAGATACTGGACCAGGTTACACGTAGAAGCCGTCTACTTTTTCTGGGTGTCCACATTGCATGTATTACCTAGAATAAGCAGATGGATTGTGGACCTATCGTAAGCTTAGAGTCAGGGGCTCTGGGACCTAGAATCATGTCTCTCATGGCCAAGCTGTCTCCTCTCCGGAAGTCAGTTGACTATGCTCTGCTGCCATTTTTGCCCTGGACAGAAGCTCTAAAGTCCCCTATAGATCTAACAGCCCAGAATTTTATAATCTCTCTAGGTTTACTTGTGTATAGTCGGAAGATGGACAAACTGACATTTTGGATTTCCTTTCAACTTTATGTAAACCATATGTTTACATATTCTCTTCTAAAATACATAACTAAGTCCTGATTTTGAAAAGAATAAGTTTGTCTATCACTATTTCTATACACTGTGTAGTAAAACCTGCTTAATTCAATTCCTGCTAATTTTGCATTTAGCTGTAACTTGGCTAAGGGCCAACTGAATATTTATCCTTATGTACAAAAAAAAGAGCTTACTGTGTAAAAGAATAGGTACAATAAAGGTTATAAGGGGAATGTTTAACCTACTTAATATAGAAATGAGTCTCAAAAACTCAAGAACTCAGACTCAAATTTAAATAAGCAATTGATACATGTATTATGAATTCTTCTCAGATATTTAAGTAGTTTCCCAAGGATGTTTATTTACTAACAGTTCAATAGTCTAGTTTGAATTACTGTTGTTACTTTTAAATATATCACATGCAGTATATATTTACTACCATACTTGAATTCACATTCTTCTCAATTCAGACAGCTGTTTGCCCGAATTAGTTTAAATTAGGGAGAGTCTATTGTATTCATAAACTTCATGTAAACAGCAGAAATGATGACTATAAAATTTGTCTTAGGTTTGTTGGAACTCTGAGCTTAACTTCGATCTGAGATTTGCAGAGAATGAACATGGAATGATTAGTGGTCATTACTGATTTCTTGCAGCTGTAACTTAACAGAATATGTATACTCTAATACTGTACCCATGGTAATTATCTCATTACTATGAAGTGTCACAGAAATACATTATGCGTAGTACGCCCTGAATCACATTTAGCAATTTCTTTTTATGTTTTAAACCTGGAAGCTTAGTGTTCTCTAGTAGTTGGAGGTTTGCATGGAGGTCTGGGGCTTAGCATGGGACTCCTGCACTCAAACTGGAGTCCCTTGGCAGAAGTAGAACCAGCTTTGTGACTCTGATCACTCTTTTAAACTTTTCTGTACCTCAATTCCTAATTTGAAAATAGGCATATTCACATCTGACCTCTACTATACCTCATGGAAAGGATTAGTAAGATTATGTCTATAAAACAGTTGGCCACCACGAGCAAAAGCATTAAGGAAATTACTCAGCCCTCTGCAGTGGGGACTTCTCTAACTGCATGAATGTTTAATGAACAGGTATATATAATATTCGACACGTCCACGGAGCTTTTGATGCACGTATCTCAACATCCTGAAAGAAATGCATAGCAACAATTATCAAAGACCTGGGAAGCATCAACTCACCAGCCAGAGAGGGCAGACACAGAACAGCTTAGTTTTTAACATCATACTGTTCAAGAGCAGTGGTATAGCCAAATACAGTTACCCCACAAACCCAAAGATAAGGCCTTAAACCAGGTGTGGTGGCTTATGCCTGTACTCCCAGCACTTTAGGAGGCCATGGTGGGTGGAGGTCAGGGGTTCAAAACCAGCCTGGCCAACATGGTGGTGAAACCCATCTCTACTAAAAATACGAAAATAAGCTGGGCATGGTGGCGCATGTCTGTAATCCCAGCTACTCAGGAGGCTGAGGAAGGAGAAATCACTTGAACCCGGGAAGTGGAGGTTGTGGTGAGCTGAGATCACCCCACTGCACTCCAGCCTGGGCCACAGAGTGCAACGCCGTCTCAAAAAAAAAAAAAAGAAGATAAGGCCTTAGAAATGAGAGGCATCCAGCCATACATGTGAGTCTGCCTGAACAATATATAAGCACTAAAGTTCCCTAAGAAAGTAAATGCATAATTGGAAATGAGTCCTGTTAATTAAATGAGAGGAGTCAGCAAAGAGATAAAAAAAAAAGTCTTGGTGAGAGATTAACATAAAACATCATCAAGAAAGTAGGACAAAACAAAGAAGAATAATTGTGGTCAAATTTGTAGTATCAGTTGCAGCTTTGAAATGAGAACTAAGAGACCACTAGGTTGGTAACCAAGTAATTTACGGAGAATCTGAGCGAGGGTTCCTCTGTAACACTCAGCAGCCTCAACATCACCTGGGAACTTGTTAGAAATGCAAATTATCGGTCAGTCCCCAGGCTTTCTGAATCAGAAACTTTGAGGGTGGGGCCCAGAACACTGTGGTTTAATAAGCCCTCCAGATGACTGTGATGAGTAGAATCCTTGCACAAGAAGTGTTTTCCGTCCAACAGAGCCGAGAGGATAGAAATGTTCTGCATCTGCACTCTGCAGTACTTCAGTCACTAGCGGCATGTGGCTACTGAGTACTTGATATGTGGCTAGTGCTACTGAGGTACTGGTTTTTAAATTAAATTCAAATTTATTTAAATACTGAGTTATTTATTTTTAAATAAATTCAAAATAGCTACATGCAACTAGTGGCTATTATATTGGACAGCACAGTTCTAGAATAGTTCTGTATATGAACGCCAGTTTTTGGTCAGGGAACTGAGGCAAATGGAGATATTAGGAACTGAAGAATGGAGATATTAGGTGTGACTCTTCTGTATATGAAATCTTGTTGCAAGAAAGAAAAAAGGTATCATAGGTTGTATGTCATGGGGTGAAGTTAAAGGCTTTTTCAGGAGAAGTAAGTTCTGAGTGGGTGTGAAGGAGAAGGAACGTCAGGAAGCAGGATTCATTGACACTAAGGAAGGAAGGACAAGTGAAAATGTGTGTTGGAAAGTCTGAGAAGTATAACACAGGCATACAGATGTATATAATTGTGGTTAAAATATTAGTAAGAGAAAATTTCCCATCTTAGCCATTTTTAAGTATACAGTTAGGTGGCATTAAGTACATTCACACTGTTGTACAACCATCTCCCCACCATCCACCTCCAGAAATCTTCATCTCGCAATACTGAAACTCTGTATTCATGAAACGACTCCTCATCCTCTCCATTCCCCGGACTCTGGCAACCACGACTCCACTTTCTGTCTCTATGAATTTAACTACTCTACGTACCTCACATAAGTGGAATCATACGATATTTATCTCTTAATGACTGGAATATTTCATTTAGCATCATGTCCTCAAGGTTCACCTGTATTGCAGCATGTCAGAATTTCCTTTTTTTTTTTTTTTTTTTTTTTGAGATGGAGTCTTGCTCTGTCACCCAGGCTGCAGTGCAGTGGCGCGATCTTGGCTCACTGCACCCTCTGCCTTCCGGGTTCAAGCAATTCTCCTGCCTTAGCCTCCTGAGTGGCTGGGACTACAGGTGCACACTGCCACGCCCAGCTAATTTTTTGTATTTTAGTAGAGACAGGGTTTCACTGTGTTGCCCAGGCTGGTTGTGAACTCCTGAGCTCAGGCAATCTGCCCGCCTCGGCCTCCCAAACTGCTGGAATTACAGGCATGAGCCACTGCACCCAGTCCAGAATTTCCTTTTTAAGGCTGAAAAATATTTCGTGGTATCTTGTTATGGTCTAAATGGTTGTCTCCTTGCTGAAATTCACATGTTGAAATCCTAACCCCCAAGGTGAGGGTATTAATACTAGGTAGGAGGTACAGCCTTTGGAAGGTGATTAGGTCATGGCATGGATCCTTCATGAAAGGTAATGCCCTTATAAGAGGCCCCAGAGAGCTCCCTTACTCCTTCCATCATGTGAAGACACAGTAAGAAGACAGTTGTCTATGATCCAGGCAGCAGGCCCTCTCCAGACAAGAATGTGCCAGCACCTTGATCTTGGACTTCCCAGCCCCCAGAACTGTAAGAAATAAGTTTCTGTTATTTATAAGCCATGTAATATTTGGTATTCTGTTACAGCAGCCTGGAAAGACTAAAACATATGTACATACCACACTTGGTTTATCCATTCATCCATTGCCTCCACATTTTGGCTATTGTGAATAATGCTGTAATGAATGTGGGTATACAAATATCTCTTGTAGACGTGTTTCAGTTCTGCTGGCTAACTATCCAGAAGCAGAAATATTGGATCTTATGGTAATTCTGTTTTTAATTTTTTGAGAAACTGACACACTGTTTTCCATAGTATCTGCATCATTTTACATTCCCATAGAGGTGTTTGTTTTTGAGACTATGAAGAAGGGCGCATCAGTGCCATCAAAAGAGTGATAAAAAAAAATGTGGGGGAGAGATATGTTGAGATGGAATGGGGAGAGGTGGAGACAAAGAAGTTTGGCTCTAATTTTCTTTCTTTTCTCAATGACCTTGACAAAAGGTTATCATCTCCAAGGAAGAACACTGCTAAGGAGGAAAAAATAAAGGCTTAAGGAGAGAAGTAAATGGTTTCATACAGCTAGTCCATTACAGGAAAACAGGTAACATTCTGAGCTCTGAAGCAGAAGTATAGGCATTGTTGTGGGTCAAATTGTGTCCTCCCCTGCAAAATGATACATTGAAGTCCTAAACTTCAGTACCTCGGAATGTGACTTCATTTGGAAGTAGGATCTTTGCAGATGAAATTCATTAAGATGAGGTCATACTGGAGTAGAACAGGCAAAACCCAACACAGCTGGTATCATCTTACAAGACGACAGCCACGTGAAGACATGAAGACACACAGGGAGAGTGTCATTTGACGGTGGAGGCAGAGATTGGAGTTATGCAGCTGCAAGCTAAGGAATGCCAGAGACTGCTGACAAACTTCTTGAAACCAAGAAGAGGTAAGGAAGGATTTCTGCAGAGTCTCAGAGGAAGCCTGGCCCTACTCACCCTGCTGACACCTTGATTTTTACCTTCAAGCATCCAGAACTGTGAGACAATCCATTTCTAGTGTATTAAGCCACCTAGTCTATGGTATTTCTTATGGCAGTCCTAGGAACTAATATAGCCACAGGGCATGAATCTGCAGTAGGCCAAGGTCATCCTCTGCCAAGGCCCAAATGAGTATTTCCAAATTACCATGCATCCCACCTGTGAGCAGTATGCTTCCTGACACACAGTGATAATGTAGGTAACAAGTCAATGTAGTACATATTTTGAATCACAGTCCTTACTAAAGGGTTTTCTTTCTGTCTTTTCCAGGCATAAATGAGGCATGCATATGAACACACTCAATTGTATGCTTCTAAGAACCAAGAGGGGAGAAAAAAAATCTCAGTATCCTGGGGCAGAAGTACGTGGAGTAGTTGTGTACAAGTAATGCCTTAGTGCTGTCATTATCTGGAAGTTCTGGATTTTATGTCACCTACATTTGCCCCCTAATTTTTTTTTATGGATTATAACCCTAAGTATGGCTCTTACTTCACCCGTAAAAGTCAAAGACCTATCTAATTTTTAATATCTGTCTGCTTTTTCCTTTTTCTGACTTTGGTCTTTGTCCTAAGTGCCAATGATTTTTGGATAACAGTAATCCAATTATTTTCCTACTTTTACATTTGAGTTTCATGGGGGAAAACTCAGCATTAATGGTCTGGTGATGACTGCAAACAGATGAAGCCATCTAAGAAAAAGCTGTCAGTTATGTGCTCCTGGGTGACTCTCTCAGAAGCAGACATGCAATGGCTGTGAGAGCCAAAGAACCAAGGGGCTGTGGGGGTGTCAGAGTTGCCACTGATTTCAGTGCAAGACATGGGTTTAGGTCCCTCATAACGTCTCAACAGAAGACTATGGCGGGCGCCCCTCGGAAGGGTCGCTCAGCTATTGCTGATACGGAAGCAGTGCGGATTATTTGGTTAGGCAGAATAACCTTGAACATCTGCCAAGTCAAAACACAAGTCATAAAACGAACACAAAGCTTTCCCTTGCTGCCCACTTGCTCTCTTCCTTTAAAATACTTCTTGCTTTTGTTAAAATTCACCTTCATCCTAGTAAAAGAGGAGGAAACGGGTTGTGAACTGCAATTGTAAAGAAAAAAATCCAGTGATAACTACATTAAAAATTTTTTTTTACAAGAAAAGTATCCAGTAACAAATTGTTTCCCTCCTCCCTTCCTTCCACAGCTCCTCATATATATATTTTAAAAGCATTTAGACTTTGGCTTTTTATGAAAGGCATATAGTAAAAGTATCACAGTTCCAAAATTCCAAAGCGATTTCACAATCATAATGAAATGAGGGAGGAAATGGTTTTGCGAAGGTCTTAAAAACAATCACCCCATGTTGCTATGTGAAGCATCTTTATAAATTATAAAGGGCTCAGCAAAAATTAGTTCATTCATTCAACAGACACTCACTGAGCATCATTTCTACACTAGGACCTATGTAAGAAGCTAGGGATGAATAAGACACAGTCTGCCTGGTAGAGCTCACAACAGAGGGAGACAGTTATTATTATTCATTATAATGTGGCTAGGCTTCTCCTGCCCTATTCCTACCTCCAGCCCCAGGAACCTTGATTTTAATTCACAAAGCACCATATTGTGGGGAGGAAAAAAAAAGAAAATGACCACAGTAAATCCTGTAAAGGTGGCAGGTCTCTCCAGAAATAGAGCTACACTGTGAGCTTAGACCTCCTTTAAACTAATGGCAAGGAAAGAAAAGAACACAGCAAAATGCCCAACCCAAATGTACCAAACCCGACCACAACAAATAGCTAGAACTAAATGAGAGAAATTCAAAGTTAATTGGGAGAGAAAATGATGGAGAGGACAAAAATCAATTAAAAAGGAAGATGAAACCAACTGGAATAAAGTCAAACACATCTTTCTCTTTTCCCCAGAATCGCCCCAGAGTGTCACCTGAAGAAAGACGTTACCTTCAGCTCCACTGGAGACTTTGAGGTTTCACAGACAAAGGGATCCAAGTCTGGAGTGGATAACCCAATTTCAACATATTTTGGGTTTAATTCAGATAAGCCAACTTGAATATCGAAAGTCAGGTTTTTTTTTTGTTGTTCGTTTTTTGTTTTTTTTTCTGATACGATTTTATGCCTGCTTAAAACCAGTGGCTAAGGAGAAAGGGCATATACAATAAATCTAAACTCATTCAATTACCTTAAGTCAACTGGGAGGCTTATATTTACTGAAAATAGGTATTCAACCCCCATATTACAAAGACATGCAAATGACTCCCATGTTGCAAAATATTCTGGATAGTTTATTACTCTTCTCTCTGTTGTTGGAGGAGCAAGGGAAAAGGCTTGAGAGGCTGATCAGGAAAATACTACATTTGTCAGTTGGCAACAGCAGCAGGTTAACACAGCCTCTTGAATTAACAGCTCACAGGAAGGGAAAAAAACCAACTCCTCTTTGGAAGCAGATTCATGCTGCAAAATTATCCAAGTTAATTTCCTTCAGTTAATTATGTCAGTTTCCTTATTAGCAAAGGGAGATGACCAAGTCTAGTCTCCATCTAATGACTCAGAATGATGAGGTTAGCTGGCCCCATCTCTATGTTTAAACCTAACTTTCAGACAGAGTCTCACAGAACCTACATGGGCAGAACTTGCCCTAACCAGTATTTAGTTCTGCTGTAGTACTGTTTAACCAAGGATTCTCTCAGAAATGTCCATGTAGGCTATGATTGAGATCTATTAATGGCTAAGTTACCACACAGCTTCATCTCAGAAACCTGTGTGTATGAATCCAAGGTACGAAAGCATCTAGTATCCCTTGTAAGGCTGGTGGCTAAACAGCATTGGGTGGGGGCGGGGGCGAGAGGGTTCCTCTGAACCCACCATAACATGGCACCTTGTATGGAGGGGGGGTTCACAGTGAACATGCCCTGACCTCCTTGTTATCTTAAGCAAAATTTTGGGGTGACGAGGGGTAGGGATGGGGACAGGAATTCCTCCGGAATCACTCTGGAATCCGGGTCCAAGCCGGAGTAAGCCTGCTAACACAGGGGAACCAAATTTACTGCTACTCCGACTGGCCCCAACCATTTATGCACTCCTTAAAGTTATCAGCAAACAGCAAGCTTTTCTTGTGTGTGCATCCACTAAATGCCAGGCAAATTCAAGATCTTTTCTCTTAATTCCCACATCAACCATGCAAGGTAGGTTAATAAACATCATTTATACAAATGAGGAAACTGGGGCTCAGGGAGATTAAATAAATTGCCCAAGGTCACACAGCTAGTGTGAGATTTGAATTCCAAAGCCTGTGCTTTTCCGTTACAAGCCTCACCACTTGTGAATAAAATGTGTTTCTCATTTCCAAACTATTCCACAGCCTGGCTCCTGAGATAGGAAAAAAAGGAAGGCATCCTCAGAACTGCTTTCTCCCCTCCATGGTTGGCTGGCACATAAGAAGTTACTCTCTGAAACTGGATCTCCTATAAAGGCTGTTGTTCTTTCAGCCGTTCTCAGAACATTTCTGCTACTGAGATGCTGAGTTATAACTATACATTGGCCACTAACCCAATGCCAGCCTGATTCTGAAGAGAATGGTGTTGGTGACAGCAGGCCACCTGTGTGGGGTTATGGTAATGGCTAATCCTATTGGTGACCACTTTCCAGGGATATCACTACTGAAGCACCAATATAAGGACACATTTCCCAGGAAACCAATCCTGCTCATAAGCATGTATGCTGTGCTCCAGGTGGCCATGGCCTCAGTACTTAAAAGTCGAGAGGGCCACCAACCACGGTTCTATCGCTACAGTTGTAAAAATTTGCACTCGGCAGCCAGTGCCTTCACCCAGGTCTTTCCATTTTTATTTATTAATAGCTTTACATTTCCTATTTTTCACAATATAAGGCTAATATTGCCTAGTTCAGAAGAGGGTTGTAGGGATTAAATAAGGTAACATAAGCAAATGTATCCACCAATGGTACTTGAAGACTTTTTGTAACTTTCTCTCCCATTAACAATTTTAGAGTGACTTGTAGGGATTTTCTAGTGAGCGTTCTTTAACCTCCTGTACAATACTATAATAAAATATAGAGATCATGCAGATATACATTTCTTAGGTGACAGAACAAGGGTTCTGTGACATTGATAATGCTGACTTTTTAAACTGGAGGTTTACATAAAAATGGATTTCCAGAGTTCTGAGAACCCTAGAAAATTGTATGCATAATTTTGTGGGTATGTGTCTTTTTCAGAAGAGAAGGTCCAGAGCTTTTCTCAGATTCTCAGTGCGGCCCATGACTCTCCAAAAGTTCAAGAACCACTTTCCTATAGGTTAGCAGTAGCAAGATTTGGTGGGTCTAGCTGTAAAGTCTTGCATTTAAGGCAGGAAAATCTGTCTCATAAGCAGCTTTGGTTTCCTTGAAGTTTGAAGCCATGTGCTCTTGCAATTCTAGGTTGTATTAAATATATGTATGTTCTCCAAGTCCAGGGAGACATAGTTATGCTCTGCACTGATGCCATCTAGAAGGTTGGGTTCCATTCTGAAATTATCACTCTCATCAGGTGGCAGTGCAGCAAGAGGGCAACATCAGGGGAAAGAAGGTCCCAGAAACCATGTCAAGTGAAAAAGAGTCCAGGGAGCTGAGGACATTTTGCTAGAGAAAGAGGAGAGTTGAGGAGTGGGAACACCACAGCTCCTCTTGAAAAAGTTAATAGTTTGCTATGTAGGAAGAGAATTAGATTTGATCCATGTAGCTCCAGAACATGGAACTAAGATAAATGGATGCAAGTAATGGGGAGAAAGAATTCAGCCTCTATATAAGGAGAAACTTTTAAAAAACTATTAGAGAGATTCAAAATAGAAAGGGCTGCCTTGTGAGGCTAATGAGCTTCCTGTCCCTTGAAGTTTTCATACCGAGGCTACATGTTCATCTGTCAGGGATTTGCAAAGGGGATTCTTTATTGGGTGGAAAGTAAGAGAAAATGACCTCTATGATTCCTTCTAATTCCATGATCTGTCTATTAAGGTTTTATATGTCCTATTAAAATTTATAGTCAAAGACCCATACACATCTTCCTTTACTTTACAGAATAGATACTTGAGGTGAGTCCCTTTATAAAGGGAATAATCAGACTTTCTCTTTAAGTTTTGATTTTTATGTATTTTGTTTTCTTAAAATGGGGTGCACCTATGTTCAGACACTGTGTCTGTGTGGCCAGCATACACACCTTCCATCTGTCACCTTTTCTGAGTCTCCTCTGCCTGCTCCCTGTCTGGACTCTTGTGCTATTCTTCCACTAGCCGTGCTTCCCATCTTAGCCTCTCCAGTCTACTCTCCACCAGCATCCAGAGTCACTGTTGAAACACATTCTTCAGAATATGTCTTTCTGCCTCAAATCCTTCTATAGACTACCATTTCTCTTAAAGTCAAAGTTGCCTAAGAGGCGCTGGATGGCTTGGTGTCTCCCAGCTCCTTCATACCCGTCTCCCCTCCACCACCACACTCCAGGCGGCCGTGCTGGCCTCTCCGCGGGCTCTTTCCCTCCTCTGCATCTGCACCGGCACTTCTCTCCATGTGGAACGCGCTTATCCCAGCTCCTTGCTGGGCTTATTGTCATCCTTCAGATTTCAGCTCACGTCTCTCCCCAGAAAGGCTGTTCTGGCCACCCTGGCTCAGTGAGCTGCACCTCCCACTTGTACTTTATCGCATCCTTCTGTTTTGTCTTCTTCACACCACTGATCACAATTTATAATCATTTTGCTTCTTTCTTTTTCCTTGGTATTGTCTTCTCCCATTTGAGTGTTGGCTCAAGGACCTAGTCTGTGTTGCTCACTAATGTGTCTGTCTCCAGTGTCTAGCAGAGAGATAAGCACACGACTGGTGGTCAGTACACGTATCTTTGGAATGAAAGAATGAAAGAATAAGTCATTACACGGACATGTCTGTCCAGCATAGTAGGTGGCCCTGGAGCTGAGTGTGACCTCATTCTTTAGAATGTAAGCAGGAATCCTTTCTTAATGCTGCTTCCGTTTACCTAGCAGAGTACTGCGCATATGGCAGGCCTGCAAGAGAATTTTGGACTGACCCCCAAGAAGCACACAAATGTAACTTAAAGCCAAATATTAGAGGAAAAACATCTTTTTCACTGGAGAGAGAAGGCCATTATCCATGTCTCTTAGTTTCCTTTATGCACAGTGGGGTTAAATCCTAAAGAGAAATACTACAGGTCCCCAAATCTAGGATAGTGTGTCTTTTTTCCTCTGAGGGCTCTCAGAAAAAATATTCTGGCAGTGAGGAACAAGAGATGCTGGAATGAGTTACTGAGGAGGTGGTAGAATCTCCTTTTCTGGAGATCTTTAAAAATAGAACAGCCATCTGGGATGATTTAGATATGGTCTTCATTGAAGAAGGGGGAGGAAGGGGGATGAAGGATCTCTCTAAGTCCCATCTCATCCTTGATTTTCTGATATTTCACTTTAAAGTTTTATTCATGGCAAATGCCTGAAAGGAGCTAGGAATTCACTTTTTCTTTTTAACTCAAAGTTAAATCCCATTTTATTTTGAACTGTAATTCTGCTGAATCACTGTCCTTCTCTGTTCAGATGGGCAATTTGGATGTCATAAGTTTTTTACGTAGAAAGTTTGGATGGAACTTAACTTTCCTTCTCTCTTTCTTAGAAAGGAAAGCAAAGGGATGTACGAAGGACAAGTTCAGAGGTTGGGAATGACAGGCAGAAGTGCGAATCTCTGCGTGGATTCTGCTCCTGCCACTAAGAAGAACTAAGGGAGGTGAACAGTACATGGAAAAACAGGCCAAGACTTCATGGAATGTGGAACATCCCACAACAGGGACCTGGTGCAGCTGAACACAGGAGTTCAGCCCTAGAGGTCTAGTTTACTATTTATAACTACTGAGTCTTCATTTTTGTTTGTTCATTTGTTTTCATAGGATGAAGCTTGGTAAAGTCATGTAAATGACAAGAGATAGACTTTTCTTCTATTTGGCTATGAAATTATGGCAGTTGAGCTGTTTCCTCCCTTTGTTCTTATGACTCTCACTTGACTTATCAAAGTTGCAGAGTCAAAAGAATAATAGATTTTAATACACATCAGGCTGAATCTTACTATTTTTGCTATAGAGGCCATGCTGTAAAAAAGCCTTGTTAAATTTGTTGCTCAGCATTTTTTGTATGCCATAACTGTTTTTCTAACCTAAATAAACTCAGTTGCGATTATCAAATACATTTATTTTTAAATGTTCATTATAAGCACTGTTGTTCATAACAAACTAATGACTAATGACTTCAGTTATTTTTTTTCCAAAGGGAACAGAGATTTCAATGACATTCACTTTTTTGCCTTTCTGTAAGTTAATGAATAATCCATATTTTAATGGAATATTGTGTTAAGTTGGAACAAAGTGTGACCAGAAGGGTCTTCACAAAACATGCTTGCAAACTGTGGCCTTGTCACTTTATATGATATTAACCAAGGACACATGCTTCTTCGTTTGCTTACTGAGCCCAGGACTGGCTGTGTATCCACACAAGCAACACTTCCGTGGATCTGTGCGGGTGTGTCTGTGCACTAGTGCTAGAAGTGGAAGCCAAATGCCAAAATCCACAGAAAGAATATTCTAAGGTAGAAATAAGAACTCCGCAAAACAAAAAGGCAGAAAGAGAATATTCTCAAAGAACTTTAGTATGAATTACATTAAGGGACGTTTATCATACAACATGCACACACCGTTGTGTTTTGGTACATCCTGTTACATAACTGTTCACTAAAGTGGCCATCAACCACCTTTCATTAGTGGAGGACACACATTTGTCCAGGGCAGACGGAGACATCTGATCCTTAATAGAGCAGAATTAAGTGTCTGCAGGGAGACTGTAATTTCTACAGAGCATGGCTCCAACTTTTCCTCCCAGGAGGCCCCAGTCCCAGCCCTGGAGTCCCCAGGATGACTGTCTGGGGTGAGTGAACTGCAGGAGTCCAGCTGGGGCCAGGGCTGCACATAAGGAGATTTAATCTCTGGGATAAAGACTGGTTTCAGTTCAGCTACGTCAGACCTGAAGAATAGGCCCTTGCACACCACCTTCTCTCTGCTTTAGAATCTTCCCTTTGCTCCACTCACACCAACATGGGCAGGTGGGATCAGCTGCAAATGCCGTCTCACCAAATCCTACTGGCTGATTCCCTCTTTCTTCTATTTTCTTTCCTCGTCATCTGCCCCGTCCTCCTGTCCACCTTACTTGCTCTGGTAGACTCCAGGGAGCCTCCAGGAGCCCTGGACAAACTCAGTGGGCCAGTGGCACATTCTCTGGGAAATCGAGGTCTGAATCTGGAGCTAGCCTATCTACCGCCCCTGACACAAACTCCAACTCACATCCAGACTCCAGGTGGCTTGTGCTTAACTTCCACGATTTTCCTTTCCAGCTTCTGGTCAGTTTCCTTCCCTCTGCATGGCTGGCTGGCACATATGAAAGCTGGTCACTTTGTGATTTACAAACTATAGTTTTCAGTCTCATACCCTCTCCTGAGCTGCTCACTATTGCTCCTGTGGGGTTTTCTCACAGTCTTCTTTCACAAATTCAACACCACCATTCCCTCAGTGCAAAACAAGCATAGGGAGCTTGCTGGGGCTTGCAGAAAGAGGGAGGGGGGCTGCTGCTTCCCAAAGCCCTTCCTCTGGCACTGCCAACGTTAACGCTGATCTGTGGGGAGACTGCAATTCTAACATAATGAGATATTAATGAGCTCTGCACATGTCCCTAGCCACAACACTTCTCTCTCCCCCTCCCCACCAACCCCCCTTCAGCAAATCTAAAGAGAATCAGCTCCTCCTCTGACACTACAATTCCTCCACTTCTCCCAGAGGCTGCCCTCTCCCACTCCAGCACCTAGGTTGCCCCGCTCACCTTAGGCTGCCAGCACTACAGAGCACCAAATGGGCTGGCACTGCCTTGTTTCCTGGCCTAACGGATGCTTGTTTAAACACTGGAGCTGTTTGCATTGCTGCGGCTCACTGCATGTTAAACACAGTCCTCTGAAACCCTATGCCAATCCA
The DNA here is from genome assembly GCF_007565055.1 of Rhinopithecus roxellana. Lineage (NCBI taxonomy): Eukaryota > Metazoa > Chordata > Mammalia > Primates > Cercopithecidae > Rhinopithecus > Rhinopithecus roxellana. Next base: position 76,836,682 of record NC_044550.1, read on the forward strand.
ATAAAGGTATCAGCAGTTCAGTGTGGGGAGGCAATTACTATATGGTCCCAAGTGTGCCTTCTAAGCTCTAGGAAGGAAAATTTGATCGAACAACTAAAAGCAAAATCTGATTCGGCTCAGCATCACGTGGAGGACACAAGGCTTAACTGCAGCCAGGTCTGTGGGGGCAGAGGGAAATCAATCCAGGAGCTAGGGAGAGCAAATGCACATTGTTAAGAGGACTTTAAGCCAGCCTGTTAGTAATACTGTCTCCTGCGTTTGGAAAGACACCCGCCTGTCCTCCCCCTTCTGCTCCCTTCAGCTTGCTTGCTTGCTTCTTAATTCCAAGGGGTATACTTATTTATTTTTTAATGACAAACTGCCATCCTTCTTAACACCCTCCACCTTCTCACTCACCTTCAATTCCTTAAGCACTCATATTTAAAAAATGGCTTTTCTTGTGCAAGATCATTACCATATCAAAGGCAATGGAGAGAGAGAGCAAAAATGATAGAGGGATAACATACAGGCAGAGAGAAGGCAGGCCTGCTTCAGAGAGAACGGTGGGCCCCTAACCTCAAGCTAATGATACCAGTCGATAATACAATGGATTGGTTTTCTGTCTTAGCTAAGTCTGAAAAATCAGGGGAATTAGACACAAGATTTACATTTATTTCTCACCCAAGAAGCAAAAGTTGGAAAAGTGAATCGTTCCCTCTGTTTTTAAGTTCTGGATATGAAAAGATATGGAGCCTAGGGTTTCTTTTACTTCTCCTTCTTTTTCATTTCAAAATCAGCTCCAAAATGGCCCATCTTTCCCGAGGAAGAGTGAGAAAGCAGCAATGTATGTGTCTGGCAACACAGAGAAATGCTACCCACAATGCTCACGTGGTGCCATCCATTCACCAGGAATTTTGCCAAATCCTTGTCTATTTCCCGAGGTTCCTGGCACAGGGAACACAGCCAAGATGGAGCGGAGGGCTGCTGTCAGCATTGGCCAGCAGTAGTGCCTATCTAATGCGTGTAAGGATAGAGCTGTTCCTTCAAAGGGTTTGAGGCCAGAGTGCTTCCAGGGGTGCCGGGTAGATGTGAAATCTCATGGGATCCCCTGCACCCCAGTGCTGAGAAGGGGAGGGAGCTCTGCTCATGATAGGGTGCCAGAGGGATAAGTAACACACTGAAAAGTATTCACCATAAAAGCACACTGACAGGGTCTCTTGACCAGCACATTATGAGAGTCCCTGGAACAGGAGAGGGTCTGGCCTTGTACCCTAGACTTGACTTTGTATTTCTTACTGCACCAGCTTTAGAGAAACTCCAGCTCCCACACCCCTGGATCCAGATGATGGAAGCTCCACCAAGCAAACAGCAAGGCTCTATCAGCCCACCCTGCAGTGGGGCACCACACTCTGCCCACTTCCCTCTGTTACTGACTGGGAACAGTCACGAGAGCTTGTAGAGGACTGTCATCTTCAGTGCCCATAACTGTTGACATCAGGTGAGGTATTATGATTTTACATATATTATACACACACAGTGTATTTGGTTCTTGTGTTCTCCTTAGTTTCTTGACTTAACATTTCACGGAACAGCCTCATTATCTCAGGCCTGGAAATACGGATAACTGCATTATAAACCCCTTCTGAAAATTATGATAAATGCCTCGCTTGTCTTGCCTATCGGGAAGCGAAGTGTTAACTACTTAAGTTTTACATGTACATATTTTAAAGGGTAGTCTTTGCGTGTGTGTGTGTGTATGTGTACACCTTTTAATAAAAATGTCAAAACAATTTTTAAAGATTTTAAACCTGTGTGATCAAAACCTTTCTAAAAATATTAGGGTGTTTCCCTGGCTTATTAGAAGGTAGATAATTAACTTTTTTTGATAACTCATAGTTACTGACCTTATTAATTGGTTACAGGTCTGCTGGTTTGTCTAGCGGAAAAAAACTACTTACTTGATTACTGGCTACCCTTATTATGAAGGAAGAGAACCTTGCAAAAAATGATAGACCAATACATTTACGAGACTCCCTATGACCCTGTTTTGATAATACCCTGCTGTATCTCCAGACTGTAAAGTCTGTAGAAATGTTAGGTCTGTTCCTCAATAAGGCATGAACTCACTCCCATCTCCACTCAGCAGAAATAGCACATTTTAATTTCTTTTCTCTTCCTAGTGTTTGACATATCACCACGGAATAAAAAAAGTGATACCGATGCCAAACTTCTTCAACCTATTATTCTCTTTTCCTCTCCCCAGACATAGAAACTCACAAAATCCCTGCGCTTCTATAATGTCATTCTAATCCAGAGATAGCGGCTGAATTATAATAAAATCACAGAAGGAAATTCTATTCCAGTGATGGAGAAATGTGGTAAAAGATACTATTTTGTTAATAGCAATTCTGAGATGATCGGAGTAGAGGCAATCACAAATGGACATGGTATTCTTCTTTTGATTGCTTCTTTGTGTGTATATTAAGAAGCTATTTTACCCCCAAATATATAAAGAACTATCTCTGAAATCTTTACCTTTCATATTATTTACATAAAACTTTTCCTCCTTTTTTCTAATTTGTAATACACGAAATGTTTTCTCCATGTTATTCTGTTATCTTGAATTATGTTATCCTCGATGAAGAAATAGCATTCTATCCTTCTCACCAACATGAAACAGAAGTCATATCCTATTGTACAATTGTTAAATGATTATTAAAATCATTGGAGTCAGGTATACTAAAGTGTACTTTCATCATCTGGCAGATTATGTTGAATAACAAACCAGATGTTCCATTACTTCACTCCCAACTACTACTTCTCTCCAAGAGCGGTGGGTTTGCACTTTGATATCCTACTTGCACACAGATTAAAAATCTCTTTCTTCCCCTTAGGAAACTAGCATCTTATTATTCATTTACTACCTTCTCTGGGTAGAGCTTCCTTGATCTCATTTCAGTATTCATTTAGCTCATTACTTCCTGAGGACCAAAAATTACTAGAATGCTTTGTGAGACATAAAACCTGAGATTCCCAAATCTGCATTACTGATGATGGAAAAACCCAAATTAACAACGGAAGGAGCTGTGGTTCGGTGACCTTTCACTAAGCTTTTTTTTTTTTTTTTCCTTCAGTGTTTAGTAACACAGCGGCCTAATCAGCAAAACATGATTTCACCTTCCTTTAGAAAAATGAGACCTTTAGAGCAAAAGGTGATTTCGAGCAAAAACTAAATTTTGGACCCCTAAGCAAAACATTTAGAGAAGTTCCTTTTCCATTAACCACCCCCAGAAAGGACCTCAGCCTGCAATGCACAAGGGGTGGGAGAGAGGATGAGTGAGTCCCTGTATTCTTTTTGTTTGTTTGTTTGTTTGTTGTGAGATGGAATCTCACTCTGTCGAGCAGGCTTGAGTGCAGTGGTGCGATTTCATCTCACTGCAACCTCTGCCTCCTGGGTTCAGCTGTTTCTCCTGCCTCAGTCTCCTGAGTAGCTGGGATTACAGGTGCCCCCTACCACACCCAGCTACTTTTTGTATTTTTAGTAGAGATAGGGTTTTGTCATGTTGGCCAGGCTAGTCTCGAACTCCTGATCTCAGGTAATCCACCTGCCTCGGCCTCCCAAAGTGCTGGGATTACAGGCACGAACCACTGGATCCGGCCCCAGTCCCTGTACTCTTGATAAGATAAAGTGGCCAAAACAACAAGGTGTTGTCCAAAAACTGAGAGTATAAAAATAAGGACGAGAGAATGATAGGAACTGGGGCTAGTGCTCCACCTTCACCCTCACCATTGATGACATCTAATTTCAGGTAGTCACAATTGCCTTTCTTTGGAAAGGGTATCCATCTGGTTAAGATCAAGCTGACAAGCACTTTATTATAGTCTCTCTACTCTTCTGTATGTTTGAACATTGCTAAAATAAAAAGTTTTTTATAAAAAGTATGTTGACTGGTTCACTGGAAAAGGAGAATGTATAGAAGGCAAAAGAAGTGAAGGGTGTCAGTCCAGTCAACTTGGAACTGAACATCTTGAGCAATCTGCCAAGTCACAATGCAAGAAGAAAGAGAAGGATGGAGAAATGCCAGATGCAAGGAGGGCAGCCCATGGTCCTGCTCAAAGAACTTTTTAGGGTGATGGGAAGGTCCAGAAAAAGGAGGACATGCTGCTGTCTGCATCTTGCCCTCAACAGAGGATTCAGACAGAGCTGCATCAGCTTCAAAAACCAAACACCCATATACCGAGAAGGCATATGCTCTGTTTATTTGACCCGAAGGAAAAAGGGTTTTGCTCACGCTGTCAGACCCATATATCTACAAACAAGTGGAAACAACAGATGTAAGGCATGGAAAGAAGTCGTGTATAGAAAGAATAAAAATAATATCTGACTGCTTGACTTTCTTTAAAAGGTAGTTTAAAGTCCTTTTCGGTTAAGGAAATGCCTACGATTGGGCCAGGCACAGTGGTTCACGCCTGTAATACTAACATTTTGGGAGGCCGAGGTGGGCGGATCACCTGAGGTCAGGAGATCAAGACCATTCTGGCTAACATGATGAAACCCTGTCTCTACTAAAAATACAAAAAATTAGCCGGGCATGGTGGCGGGCACCTGTAGTCCCAGCTACTTGGGAGGCTGAGGCAGGAGAATCACTTGAATCCAGGAGGCAGAGTTTGCAATGAGCCGAGATTGCGCCACTGCACTCCAGCCTGGGTGACAGAGAGAGACTCGTCTCAAAAAAAAAAAAAAAAAAAAAAGAAATGCCTACCATATTAATGACTTAGTTTATGTAATTAATTAAAGCCTCTAATTTTTTTTAAACTTTGAACTTTTTTGACTTGCAGAAAAGTTGCAGCATACAAAGCCTGTATCCTTTACACCACTTCCCTCAATGCTAACCATATGCTTACACAACCATAGCATAATTATCCAGAACAGGAGATTCATATTCATACAATACTATTAATTAAACTACAGGCCTTATTAGAACTTCACCATCTTTTCCACCACTGTCATTTTCTGTTTCAGAATCCTATTCAGAATGATTCCATATTGCATTTAGTTGTTACTTCTCCATAGAGAAGTATTGCCTTCCAGGCCATAACAATTCCTCAGTCTTTTCTTGCCTTTCTTGGGCTTGACACTTTTGAGGAGAACTGATGAAAATGATTTTGTAGAATGTCCTTCAGTTTGTGTGTGTTTAATGAGTTTTTTCTTCCTCCCTCCATCCCTCCCTCTTTCCCTTCCTAGCCTGATTCCAATCCAACATCACAGGGTTCCCTTCCTTCCCTCCCTCCCTTCCTTCCTTTCCTTCCTTTCTTCCTTCCTTCCTTCTCTCTCTTTCTCTCTTTCTTTCTTTTTGTACTTTTTGTAGAGACAGGGTTTCACTGTGTAGCCCACGTTGGTCTCAAACTCCTGACTTCAAGTGATCCAACCACCTTGGCCTCCCACAGTGCTGGGATTACAGGCATGAGCCACCACACATGGTTTGTTTAATGGTTTTTCATGACTGGAATGAGGTTATGTATTTTTAGCAAGAATACTATAAAAAGGATGTTGTGTCCTTCTTTGTATATCATGTCAAGGGGTTCATGATGTCAATATGTCTTATTATGTGATGTTTCACTTGATCACTTGGTTAGGGTGGTATGTGCTGGTTTTTCCACTGTAAAGTTACGTAATTTTTCCCTTGGTAGCAAATAAGCATTTTAAGTGAGATATGCTGAGACTACGCAAATTCCATTTCTCCTCAAATCACTGCCCACTAATTTTAGCATCAATCTGTGAATCTTGTATGTTACAGTTATTACCATGGTGCTTCCCCAATGGTGATTCTGTTCTCCACTTTCCTTTTATATGTATTCTTTGGAATTCTACTTAAAGAGTTGTCCCTTCTCTCCTATTTATTCTTAAAATGATTTATTTATATAACTATGGACTTCTGGATAGTATTTTATTCTATGGGTGAAAATCCAATGCTATCATTTTTTATCTTGCTGCTCAAATTCCTCTGTCTTTGGCCATTAGGAACACCGTTTATGTGGACTCCTATGTCCTTTTGACAAGCCCATGGCTTTTTTCTGTGCATTTCCTTATTTACTGGCACTTTAAGATGTTTCAGGTTTATTTTGTGCTTACCCTGCCTGAACCCTGGAATCAACTGCGTGCCAGGGTGGCTTAGTTCCTTTTAGTGGACAATGGCGTTTAGAAACAAGATACAGGTGCTGAAGAGTGAGTTTATTGCTACTGGGCTGTTGGTTTTAGGCCTTATCAACAGACAGAGCTCAGTAATACATGTGTGTATGCTAACCCATTTATATACATACAGCTATATTTCTGCATCTGTGTGTGTGTGTGTATACGTACATTTCAAAACATATGAGTTACTGCTAGCCTGATTCCAATCCAACATCACAGGGTTCATGCTGGCCTTCTCCTTTCTGTATCCATAACTTTTTCTCCATAAATGCGATACCTCTACTACCCTCCTTTAACTTAGAAGATAGTTATATTTAATGATAAGCTCTAAAGTCATCCATGGATTGATTTGGAAATGGATTTATTCATTTATAAAATATTAATTTGGCATGTACCATGCTGGAGGCCGTGGGCTCTGGGGTAGAACTCTGGGTGGAACACAAATCTTAGCCCCTGCCCTCAGGTAGTTTATGGGCTACCAGAAAACGTATCAAAAGAATACAGAGAGTAAGGACTGTTTGGAGAGACAAACAAATCGCTCTGGGACTGTAGAGGAAGGAGAAATGTACTCCCATTGCAAAAATAAGGAAAGGTTTCATGGAGAAGCTGTGGATCTGTAAGGATGGGCAGGATACGGATCTGCAAAGATTAGGGGAAAGCACTCAAGGAAACGGGAATAGCTTGAATAAAAGCACAAAAAGGAATAGAAGTAAGGCAAGGCATGCCAAGGAAACAGAAAAGCTGTGTCTGGGGAGGAACTGGGTCCTGTGAGGGAAGCATGTGGGGGCAGCTGGGTCCCAGAGCTCAATGAACAGCTGGCTGCAGTGGAATGTGGCCTTGTCTGGTGGGCCGTGGAGAGCCCCTGCAAGTTTGTGAGTAGAGAAGTGACCTGTCAGGAGTGACACAGTGGGACTCAGAGTGGAGGGGGATTTGGGGGATAGAGAAGATCTTTGGAGGAGATAAATATTTGGAAGCTACTGAAATAGTTTAGAGTATCAGACAGGGTCTGAACTGGGGCAAGGGCAAAAGGTGTGAAGAGGAGGGGATGTATAAGAGCATATGAGCATAATCAATTTTGACAGCAAATTTGGTAAGAGCAAGAAGAGAGTCAAAGGTAACCTCTGGGTTTCAAAAGGAGATATTAAAAACCAGAGCTAGAAACTAGGAGATAAGCAAGACGGTGGGAAAGTGTTCAATAGTCCCCAAAATGCAGAGTTGAGATAGATCACTTCCCTGTGACTATTTCAGTGCTCTGTTGTGAGTGGACAAAGAAAGGAGAGAAAAATCAGACTTTATATCAAACAATGCTGTTACTTTTTAGCAGCACTGGAAGTCTTCAGCAGAGGAGAAAACTATACTGAAAAGTAAAATGAAATTTCTAGATGGTAATGAAATTGAATTGATCTGTGATTGTGATTAGCCATTGGCATTGATAATCACCACAGACAGTATTTTCTTTGAAGGTAGATAGTTAGCACTCTCTAAACTAGAAATTGCCCCCATTTTATCCATTATGACTCCGGAGCTTTTACAACAGAGCCATATAACTTCAGTCACCAGGGAGTTTTAGAACACTGAAGTTAGAATGGAACCATCACTGCTACTCTATTAATGTTGTATCACTATTCAGATGCAGTTTATCGCAGGGAACAGCTTAAACTCAAATATACTAGCATCTATCCGATCATGACAACACTTCTTAGTTGGTACATAACATATGGGCAGAGGCTGTGCTTGCTGGAGACTATCTGTCTTTCAGGCTTAAGAAGCAATGGCGAGTCAACTGCTGTCGTGCCACAGTCTCTGTTTATCATGTTCTTATTATCTTTCTTATGAAAGGAAAGAGCTAAATGGGTTCATTTGTTTGCAGGGTGATAGACAACTTAATCACGTCATAGGGCAACAGGAAGGATAGAAGTGGAGGGAAAAAGAGCAAGCAACTTTTCTTCTATTTGATTGGGAAGGAGTTTGGAACTGCAGACCCATGGCTATAAGGAAGTCTGGTGTGAATGCCCAGCCTTGCCCCAAAGGGCAATAGGTCCTCGCTGAGTACTCCTGCATCCACCTGCTCTCCCATCTTCCCGTTTGTACAGGTGACTGACTTCAAGCCTTATTTTAGGCAAAGTATCTCTTCTGCCCCAAGGGCTCTCACAGAACAAAGCTGCTACAATGGTTCCTAAAACAGACACGATTCCCACAGAATCAGAGATAATTTTCATTTCAGAAAAGAAGACAAAGACATTATTTAATTATCCTCTTTGGGACAAAAAAGTACCACGTGGAAGATGGAGGCCAACTATTTCTTCTTCAGGAGAGTCAAAAGAATCACACTCAAGAAGAGGTTCACTACAAAATCTAAGGATGCTCATGGCCAGAATGCATTTCCAGGCAGAGTTTGTGGACACTGAGTTCACAAAGGTGCGGATGAACACCGTGCGCTGGGCTTCACTAGCACAAAGACGGGCTGACAGTGCAAAGACGAAGAGGAACAGTCCCAGCCATCAGGGAACTCAGCAGCTTAGAAGATACTAAACAGCCACTCCTCCAGGAATTAAGTTCCCTCATTACAAAGCTGCCATATTAAGAAACATCTTTATAAATTAAGGGAAGCAGGGTTGGCAGTATTGAAGGGTCAATGCAAGCACTGAAACACAGTAGCAAGGAATAGGTAGAGGCAGAAACTGTGACGTGGTAATCATCTTCTACCCGTGTGCGCTGTCCCCATACCTCCCATGACACACTGTCCCCTCAGTCGCCACTTTCCCTGGTCTCTATGCTCTCAGGTACCCTCTTCTTAGTCCCTTTTTCTTACATTTAAATGAGGAGTAACATGACACTAGACATCTGTACTTATTTATTAGTTACATGTTAGTATGTGGGTTCCTTTGGTTCTTATGTTACCCATTGATTTCATGATTTTTTTTTAAGTTTCTAGTTAGGAAATTGAAGGCTCTGTCACTGCTATAGGCATTTGAAGCTTGGCCATTAGGCTCTGTATGTTGACAGAGATGAGAAAGTCTGCTACAGGTACATTTTTGGTTCTCTAAAAAAAAAATGGGTAAAAGACGTGGGGGAGAAGAATTAGAAGCAATGCAGAGTCCATGTTTTTTTCTTTCTCCTAAGGTTATGGCTCGTGTCCCAAGTTGTTGGAAAGGAACCTCTGGTTGCAGCAGGACTGACTGTACAATTTGCAAGCCCAGTGTGAAATGAAAACGCAGGGTCCCTTGATCAAAAATTATAAAGAATCTCAAGACAGCGCCAGCAGAGCATTGAAGCAAGCCCCAAGTCCCAGTGCCGCACAGCCTCGCTCTTCTGCAGTTCAGTCTTCCTTTTGCCTTCCTCTTCTGGCTACCTCATTTATCCTTCCGTAAACCTTCACCGATGAGAGATGTGGTAGCCCAAGCAGGTCTATCGTTCTTGCAACTAAAATGAACCGCACACTTAGGACACCACAGGGCTCCCACTGTCATTTCTTTCTCTTACCTTGTACCATCTAAAAATTGCAGGGATGTATTAAAATGCTTTCTACTCCATGTTATTTTAAGTAATATTTAATTAGGTTTTTATGCTTTAATACGATGTCTGATGTTCTGGATCGTATCCTCTGATTTTTTTCTACTATACTAAAGTTCCTGACACTCTCTTAGGAGGATGGACTGCATCCCTTTCATCAGAAGCCTGTGTCTTCTTTCTGCCTAAACTTCTGTCCCAGGCTCAACAATCCTCCCGTGCAGTCTCCTTCTGTAATCTCACCTTCTGGAGAATAAAAAGAACTTTGTAAAAGCACTTTAGAAATAAGCCGGGCGCGGTGGCTCACGCCTGTAATCCCACCACTTTGGGAGGCCCAGACGGGTGGGTCATCTGAGGTCAGGAATTCGAGACCAGCCTGGCCAACATGGTGAAACGCCATCTCTACTAAAAAAAACTACAAAAATTAGTTGGGCATGATAGCTGGTAATCCCAGCTACTCAGGAGGCTGAGGCAGGAGAATTGCTTGAACCTGGGAGGCGGAGGTTGCAGTGAGCCGATGTGGTGCCACTGTACTCCAGCCTGGGTAACAAGAGTCAAACTCCGTCTCAAAAGAAAAAAGTATTTTAGAAATAATTTTCTGATTTGCATACTACTTTGAATATTATTTTTGCCTGCTTTCTTTGCCCAAATTTTGGTAAGAAAGAACATCATGCAAATAAAAGGTACTCAATTCTTACTTTCATAACAGGGACAGTATCTTTCTCCTATTCTCAGATTTTCATTGCTTACCTTTTACATTAGTTCCTCGATGGTTTGTAAGTTTTTGTTATCTTGATTTTTTTTTTGATATCTTGTAATCTTTTTATATCACCTAATTTGAACTGGAATGGAAGGATGTCATCATGTGGGGAAAAATATTATAAAATACTTTCAAAGAAACTAAGTTTCATTGATCTCAAGATTATGCAGTACCTCAAACTAAGGTGAACAAAGTGTTGCTTCGTTAACAGGGATTTGGAGTCAGTTAAGTGCTTTAATAAGTAGATAAGGCTTATTTGCAATTAGCATATTGATTGTTTACATATAAATGAGAGCTTCTAAAGTGCTTGAGGGGAGCAGGAAAACAGCTTGTTAAGAGTTTTAAATGCCCCCCTTACAGATCATTCATCTCTATACTAATAGACACTATCTTTGAACCAAGTCTTTGCTAGTCCAAGGAGATATCAACCAAAAAGCTAAAATCACCACACATTTCAAATAAGTACAATTAATTAATGATCTTTATTTTTGGAACAATGTTACCAAAGTCCCTTCAGAGTGGGTTCACCTGATGGACAAACAATTGAAAAGACAATCAGATACAGAACTAGTTTCACACCAGCCATGGTGATCTCTCATATCTCCATTTTAAGGAAAACGACCAAATTTCACAAGTTTTGTTCACAGCTGACTGAACCAGGTAGAAGGACCCAACCCAAGGAAAGCCCGTGGTCTCTGTATGACACAGATGGGCTTGAAAAATGAGCTTGGTCTGTCAGCTTCTGACCCTCCCAAGTTTATCTGGAAACACAGGGAGACAGATACAGTTAGCCATGGCAGCAGAACCTAAAAGACAGCAACACAGAAGACAGGCCAAGGGAGGGGATGAGCCACATTCGAAAGCCAAGAAACTAAGAAATGTCTATGAGGAGATAGAGATGTGGAGAGAAAGAAAAAAAGAGAAAAGAAGGAAGCAAGTAAGGAAGGAGGGAAAGAGTGGGGAAGGAAGGAAGAAAAGAAAGGGACACACACATAGCCACACAGGTAAGACAGATGATAGATGGAACCTGCGCCCCTTGGCGCGAGGGGTTTGCCCCTATATTTTCCCTGGTTGGCTCTTTCTACTCAGAGCTCGCCCATGAGCATCCTTAGAGCCAACTTCTTTGTCCTTTGAGGCAAACTGGGGCGCTGTTGTTCCTTACTCTGTAACTTGCTGTCAAGAGACTAAAACACCCAAACCATCTTCCAAATAGGAACAAGGGGTAGGGACAGGGCAGGATGGGGAGACATCCAACATGTAATGCATTTTACACCGAAAAGCCTCCTTCTCATGCACGTGAATTTGCTTAAATATTTCCAAATTTTCACCAAGACAGCACCACAAAAACGTCTTTTTCTGGGCTTCTCAAGGCTTACATCCTGAGAGTGAGTAAAGCTGACGGGGTGGCTACGCTGTTTGGGCCTGATGCCAGCAACATGGTGGAGTCTGTCACACTCCTTTGATGTTCACAGTCAGGACAGCTTCTGCCTGCTAAATATTTATTTAATCCAATTTGGCCAATCAAACTTCAGGTGTAGTAAAAGATTACAGTAACAGGCGGCTCGTAACCCAGAGAACCCTTCCACTTCCTGAGGTCAGCCTGGGGCTTTGTTTAAAAATCAGGAGTAGCCCAGCAGGGAAGAGGCGTCCCAAAGTAAGAGGGATAGGGTGTGGGAGTGTGTGTCTGAGTGCATGGGATTATGGGTGTGACTGTGTTATGTGTGAACGTGTGTGAATGTGTATATCTGAGTGTATGCGATTCAGTGTGTGACTGTGCATGAATGTGTGTGAATGAGTATGTGAGTGCATGGGATTGTGACTGTGTTATGTGTGAATGTGTATATCTGTGAGTGTATGTGATTATGAGTGTGTGACTATATGTAAATGAGTGTGTGAATGTATATGAATGTGTGTGGGACTGTGACACTGGGTGAATTTGTGTGTCAATGTGTGAATATATGAATGTGTGAATGAGTGTGTGTCTATGTGTGTGAATATGTGTATGGGTGAATGTCATGTGTGAGTATGAATGTGTGAATGTGTTTATGAATATTTGTGAGTTAGTGCATGTCTGAGTGTATGTGAATGTGTGTGTGTGATGTATTTATGAATATGTGAATGTATATGCATGTGTGAATGTAAAAGTGTGTGTGACTATGGGGGGGCGTGTGTGAGTGAACATGAATGTGCATACTTGTGAGTGTGTTGAGGAGGGAGAGAAAAGGGGGAAAAGGAGAAAAATAAAATGGAAATGAGAGGGTGTGTGAAAATGTGGCAATTCTCTTCTCAACTGGAAATACAGATTAACATGTGCAAAAAACAACCCTGACCCGAGTTTTCAGCTGTGCATGCGGCGGTGATGTCACTCTCCATTAATCAGGAAGCAGATGCTCCTGGCTGCCTTCTCTCCCATCGCCCCCTCAGAAAGAGGGTGAGGATGTCCATGGGGCTCTTCAGCTCTCTTATTTCTACCCCCATCGAAAGGCCAATATGAACCATGTGGCTGTCTCCACCCCTGACTTCAAAAGGATGTGTAGTTAAGGGACTTCAGCTTTCCAAAGGAGTACTCCTCAAGGGAGTAAGGAAAAAACCAAACTCAATCACTAAAGCATTCTTTCCTAAATGTCAAAGAAATCTGGTAGGTTGCTGATGTTGTTTTTCTAAACCTCTTTGCCCTAACAACACTTTGTAACATACATGGAGTGCAAGATTCTCTTTTTGCAGAGAGAAAATAAACCCTAAGGCATAGAGTAATTTTCTGCTTGTTGAATCTTGTGCCTGGTTTGTTTCAACAAAGCCAGGTTTCCTTAGCATCACCTTGTCTAATCTACAGAACAGGCACTTCCATGAGAGTATAACCATGTTTAGCAAAAGATATCAGTTTGCCAGCTACTTAATGTCTTGGGCAACGTACGGCTGCCAATATCCACTCAATTAGAAGGTATTAATCATCCATTTTACTGCTCTCCCCAACTGCCCATCACCCCCCTTCCTCAGCAAGGCACAGAGCACAGCCGACTTCTCATGTAATTCAGCCTTCCAGGCAGATGCAGTTACATGGCAACCATCAAGACACCTCTTTTTTTTTCGGACTGATATTCTATTAATCCTTACAAGTTTATTAGTTCTGACTCATAACAATCCATCAGCCATAAGTGCAATAAATGATGCTTGGAAATTAATACCCACGTTTCAGCAGAGAAGGTTTTATATATTAAATTATCTTTAAAGTTATAAATAAATAACATACGTGAAATAGATTTAAGCAATAAAAATATATTCAGCAAACAATACCCAGTAAGCTTAATATTCACCAAGCTGAAGCTACTTGGGCAGTATCTTCATAAGCCCTCAACTCCCTGCCCTCCTTCTCTTCCCTGGTAAAATCATAAATCCATCACATCAAATATTGGGTTTGTTTCTTTCTTGGAATAAAAATAGGGCTTCCTTTAACACTTATCCTCAGTGTTTCAAGTGTTTCAGCTTTTCTAGGGTTTTTTTGTTGTTGTTGTTTTTGTGTTGTTTTGTTTTGCTTTTTGGTTTAGTTTTTGCTTGTTGTGGGGTTTTAGATTTACATTTTTTATAATTTATTTTTGTGCTTTCTGCTATTTTTTTCCAGCTTCCTTAAAGCATAATCGGCATATAAAAATTGTATACATTTAAGGTGCACAATATGATGTTTTGATATATATATACATTGCAAAATAATTATCACAAGCTCATTAACACATCCATCACCTCACATAGTTACCATTTATTTTCTATGTGGTGAGAACTATTAAGGTCTACTCTCTTAGCAATTTCAAGTATACAATACAGTATCACTGACTGTCCTTACCATATTGTACATTAGATCCCTGGAACTTACCTATCCAGCATAAATGAAACTTTGTACCCTTCGACCAACATCTCCTCATTTTCCCCACCTCCCAGCTTCTGATAACCATCATTCTACTCTATCTGAGTCCAACATTTTTAGATTCCACATATAAATAACATCATGCAGTATCTGTCTTTCTCTGCTTGGCTTATTACATTTAGCATAACGTCCTCCAGCTTCCCCCATGTTGTCACAAATTGTGGGATTTCGTTCTCTTTAGAGGTTGAATACTATTCCATTGTTTATACACGTGTGTACACACACACCACATACACACACATTTTTAAATTCATTCATCAATTGATGGATACTTAAGCTGATTTCATATCTTGGCTATTGTGAATAATGCTGCAATTAACACAGGAGTGCAAACATCTTTTTGACATACACATTTGCTTTAGACACATATCCAGAAGCAAAGTGGGATTGCTGGATCATATGGTAGTCCTATTTTTAATTTTTTGAGGGACCTCTATACTGTTTTTCATAATAGCTGTACCAATTTACATACTCACCAATATTGTTCTAAAATAATTCAGAAATTTTCTGAGATACCTTCTTTTTTTGTGTGCACACACTAGTAATTCCACCTACTTGGAAGGCCGAGGCAGGAGGATCACCTGAGGCCAGGAGTTCAAGGCTGCAGTGTGCTATGATTGCACCTGTGAATAGCCATTGCACTCCAGCCTGGGTAACATGGTGAGACCCTGTCTCTAAAAAAAAAAAAGTTGAAAAAAATACCTGAGATATATTTGTTTGCCCTTACCTCCTCCTCTTTATCTTTTCCCCCAACTCCTCAACAAAGCCACCTAAATAGCATTTAAAAAGTGACCCCACTGAAAGAAAGTCCTGTTTAAATCATGGCTTCAGTAGAGCTTTTCAAGAACCAAAGCCATTAGAAATTCATCTGGCTCAAGGGAGGCAAGAGGCTGAATTCAGGAGCCAGGAGTTTATTTTGCTATATAGTGAAAACAAGGGAGAGTCAAGTTTCTACCCAGTGTCAAACAACTCTATGACACTCCATCAAAATAAGTCAGAAAACATCTGCTAATTTTTACTTTTGTTTTTCAAAAAAGAGAGGGCTCATAGTGCTATTTGCCCACCTGTCTTTCTTGCTAGCCAATTTTTCTAAAAGTTACACTCAAATTAAAAGTTTTATAGTGATACTTTTTTCAGTAATGAATTAAATCTGTATAATTTTATCAAATGTCGCCCCTCATGGAAATGTGATTATTGTATTGTTGTTACCTATAATGAAATCCTTTATTCTTAACCTCTTTCATAGATTCAATGCACAACAACAAAACACCACAAGATTTCATGTCACTGATGACGTGAAGTGAATTAAGGGTTAGTGGCAAAAGTCTGGTGTAGCCAATGATCTAGCAAAGGAGTTTTTTTTTTTTTTTTTTTTTTTTTTTTTTTGGAGATGGAGTCTTGCTCTGTCACCCGGGATAGACTGTGGTGGTGTGATCTCAGCTCACTGCAACCTCCGCCTCCCAGGTTCAAGGGATTCTCTTGCCTCAGCCTCCAGAGTAGCTGGGATTACAGGCACCTACCACCACACTTGGCTAATTTTTGTGTTTTTTGGTAGAGACAGAGTTTCACCATGTTGGCTAGGCTGGTCTTGAACTCATGGCCTCAAGTGATCTGCCCGCCTCAGCCTCCCAAAGTGCTGGAATTGCAGGTATGAGCCACCGCGCCTGCCCAGCAAAGGTATTTTTATTACCCTCAGAGGCAAGGAAAGCAGAAACTCCACTTTTGGCTGTCCCTTCTCCAGTTCTGGTGGCCCTTCTCTAACGTGTCTCTTCTTCTTAGGTTTATCTGCACACAGACGTGCTTTCCGCTTATGAATTTAGGAGAACTACATCCATAAATTACATCACACCTTTCCTGCCTACATGCGATTTCCCTAGGCTTCAAAATTTTACAAACCAGACAGATCAAGATGCACAGGCTTACACTCGATGTCCTTTGCTGGATTCTGAGGCCAAAAAGACTAACACTGATTTAGTGGCTGTCTGCCAGGTGAAAGCATTGCTTTGATCCATATACCCAGTGCTCCTATTTTCCCTGCCTCCATGCCAATGTGTAAATATTTACATTCCTACTAAGTCTGGGCACCAAGGGCTATGAGTGGCCCCCAAGGCAGAAAGATTTTAAAATATAAGCAATGATATATTCTGAAATTACAATAGTAAACGTTTTGAAGTGCTCTTAGTTCTTGGGTAGATGATCAATACTAGGGACTGGGAGAGAGGAAACAGCAATGCTAAGCCCTGGGCCTCAAGCGCACAGGGTATCCTACAAGTCGGGGAGACCCTACCGACCATCTAGCCTGACTCCACCAGTTCACAGAAAACGACACTAAGATCCAGAGTTATGAAGTGATTGGCTCAAGGTCACAAAGCCAGTATGAGGCAGGCTAAGGCCAGAACCTGGGTCTACTATCAGTTAGTAAGGCTTTTTACGCTCATTCAAGCCACCTCTAGATCAGACAATCAGAAAACACAATGACATTCTAATACCCATACGATGTCAGCACATAACATATAATAGTGCCTGGGTGATGAGATCTGATAGGCTTGTGGGAGTGGAGTGGTGATGGTTATGAAAGATGGTGAACTCTTTTAATAGCCTGCTGCATTCTGAAAAAATGGCACAGTTTCATTTTGCCTCAAGGATTACATAATGGATCAAGATAAAACTCTAAATTAAAAAAAATAGATAATTCAAGTCAATGGAGGCAATTTTTTCCCTGATACAGGTGTTTTAAAGATATGGATATTGGCCGGGCGTGGTGGCTCATGCCTGTAATCCCAGGACTTTGGGAGGCCAAGGTGGGCGGATCACGAGGTCAGGAGATCGAGACCATCCTGGCTAACACAGTGAAACCCCGTCTCTACTAAAAACACAAAAAAATTAGCCGGGCGTGGTGTCAGGCGCCTGTAGTCCCAGCTACTCGGGAGGCTGAGGCAGGAGAATGGCGTGAACCCGGGAGGCAGAGCTTGCAGTGAGCAGAGATCACGCCACTGCACTCCAGCCTGGGCGATAGAGCGAGACTCCATCTCAAAAAAAAAAAAAAAAAAGGAAGATATGGATATTATATGTACTGTAATTACAATAACGAGACTAATTTTAATGTTCAACCAACAGTACTCATAGTGCCTACCCGGTGCACAATCACCTTTCAATATACACAAACCCAATTAATGCAATGTGTGGTAATCTATAGTCTTTCCCAGATGCAATTCTTCTAATAACCTTTTATAACTCTTGATGCATATATGTCTAAAGACAGCTCAGTGACCAGTCATCCTTCCCCACTCTGCGTATTATGAAGACTGGCTTTTCATTTAAGTCTGCAGTCTACAAACAGCTTCATTTCTTCCCCTTCGTGAACACATGATACCTCTATTTGAGAAGACCTACAGCTGTATCACTGACTCTGCAGCTCTTCATTCTCTACATCTCATCTGAGGCTACCTCTATAATGATTGTATGTACTTCTTCCTTTCACACTGCCGCGGACCCTGAGGTTCCCATACCTCTTGTATAAACTATTATTACAAAAACCTTTTAATTATTCTCACTTCTCCTCATTCTTGACAGAGGCATCAGAATTATCACTCTAGAGTCCAACTCTAGATGTTATTAAGTTGCTCAGAAATCTTCCATGGCTCCCCATGGCTAATAGAGTCTAAGTTTCTTAGCATGATGTTCCAGGTTCTCCCAAAGATGGCTCTGTCTGGTTTACTGCCTGAGGCCCAATCTTCTGGGCACTCCTTGGATTCCCGCCATGTTTCTTTCTGCCTACTGATCTCGGTGCCTAGAATGCCCTTTTCGTTCATTCTCGTCCCCCACCTCCCTTGGTCAGCTCCCTCTGTTCTCCAAGATCCAAGCTCAAAACCCTATTCTCAACAAGGGGGTCTTTGCTGTTAAAATTTAATCTCTTCTCTCCTGTCCTTCCATAGCACCTTGTTAATACCTCCAATAATAGCTCTCAATACATTGTTATTTGTGATTTTTCTCCATTCAACTATACATTCTGTGAGGGCCGGGATACCTCCTCTATCTCTGAATAAGGCATAGTACAGTGTTTTGTGCATAGGAGGTTCTCAATAGATACTTGTTGAAACCAGTTTTGTACCTCTACATGCCAAGTAATTTGTCAGTGCCCTAATTTTCCAGCTGCCATAGCTCTTTTGCATTGTTTCAAATTGTTTTTTAGGTGTATCCTTACAGTCTTCCTTTCTTCTCCTCTCCACTACCCCCACCACCAATACTGCTTTGTGGTTACTTCAGTTAACTCACTAGGAACAATATTTACATTTATTATACACTTGTATTGGGGAAGCTTGTTTTCTCTATGTGTATCCTACCCAATCTATGTCATATCTGTACGCTGTGTAAAGATTTAACAGGGCACCTAAAGATTGATTGGAATCTGAACTCACTTCCTGGTTATATGACTTTAAATGAGGTGCTTAATTGCTTTGAGTCTTGGTTTCCTCACCAGTAGAAAGGGGTAATAATAATTCCTCAATTCTGTGATGACTACTTTGGCAATAATATGAGAAAGTCATCTGGCACAGAGAAGACATTCAATAAACAGTATGTGGTACGTTTTAGACCAGGCCAAAGAAAGCTGAGAAAGGAAGCAAATTGTTCCCAAAAATCTGTGCTAGCTGCTTCATGAATGAGCCCTGACACTCATCTTCAAAACCTGGCTCCTTTCTTGGGACCCCACTTGGCTTCTCCCCAGCACACTGAATTCCTGAATAATTTGATGTCGATGCCATTACTTATCCCTCTTCACATACACAACATGACGCAATACCTGGCACATACCACCCTTCACTCTCAGAGCAGACTGCAACTCACACTGCATTTTTCCATGTCCCAGCACATGGAGACATAACACCAGGGAGTTGTTGTTCATTAAGATTCACTTGTATAACTTAGGAGTTGGTTCAATTTTCAGATTTTGTTATTAATGATATTGTCCTATAATCTATGTTAAATATAGATCACAAGTGATGCTGATGAATGCGTTGGATCTCTCATTTATGTTCGTTCAATTTATGATCATAAATTAAAATGTTCAAATGTTCTCCACCCCTACAATGTAGATTTGGTCTAGGATTTCATTATGATGACTTAGTACTCTTAGTTTTCATAAGAACATGCTCCTTTTTAAAATTTGTTTTCTCTTTTTAGACTTAGCTGTACATTATTGGCAACACATACTGCCCAGATTATGGAATTTGGTAATCAATCATGTTTTTACTATCTTTGAAAATTCTTTTCAGGGTGGAAGATTTTCTAGCCTTAGTTATATGTGTTTAATCTTGGTTTTCCTACAGTATTATACAAATTCTGCAAAATGATCCATGGACTCATTCATTGACGTGTATCAGTGTAAGTTTCTGAAACTGAAACAAAGTCATCAACATGCAGAGAGAGTTTAATGCTTTAGTTACATAGCTTTCAAGAGTACTTATGTTTATTAAGAAGTTTTCTTCTTAAGGGTCATGTTGTAGCCTAATTCTGGTGTGCAAAACTAGGATACCAAGTTAATAATCCTAATTTTTTGTTGTTGTTAGTGTTGGTGGTGGTGGTGGTATTGGGAGTGGTTTTTTTCAGGTTTGGGGGAGAATTCTGGGGACAGTAAGAATGATAGTAATGACTAGACATCAACTAAAATGCACATGTATGTGTTCAAGCATGTGTTGAGTATATGTGTGTGTTTAGGGGGAAACCTTGTTAGGAGCAAGACATACAGCGACGATCAGCCTTGGGCCTGATGGTCTAATATGCTCTTATATTTCAGCAGGATTACATATAATTGAAGGAATTACACAGTCTTCTCTTACTTCACATTAGAAACCTTTAATACCAAGCCAGGGACAAAGGCTCACACCTATAATCCCAACACTTTGGGAGGCCGAGGTGGGTGGATCACCTGAAGTCAGGAGTTCGAGACCAGCCTGGCCAACATAGTGAAACCCCATCTCTACTAAAAATACAAAACATTAGCTGGGTGTGGTGGCAGGCGCCTGTGATCCTAGCTACTCCAGAGGCTGAGGCAGGAGAATCACTTGAACCAGGAGGCAGAGGTTGCAGTGAACTGAGATCACACCACTATACTCCAGCCTAGGCAACAAGAGCAAAACTCCATTTAAAAAAAAAAAAAAAAAAAAAGCAAGCAAGAAAGAAACCTTTAATACCAGAACAAAGAGCCATAATATCGACAAGAACACAACCCAGAATATTTTATTACATTAATAGCCCAGCTAAGAGATTTAGGAGTCCATGCCCACTTACAGCGTCATGTCATTAAAGCCGATGAACACAGGGTAGACAGACGCCTTGCTATTTTCTATCCTATGCCCTGCTACAAACATGTGGCCTGGAACCACTTTGTGATTATTGCAGTAAGTTCTCTGTGATTAATGTAGACATAACACTGTCCAGAGAAACTGGAGCAGACACATCTTATCTGAGAGCCACTGCCCTGTGACATGGCCATGAGGTCACTGGGCCCCCTTTGTTTTAGGCTGTGTATTACTTAAATCAGTCATCAGAAAGATGATTTAAATCAACCTTCAAGAAGATATAATTTCATTACTTTTTTTTTTTTTTTTTTGCCAAACTATGTTCCTAGTGTCTATACTCCTAATATTAATTATAAACAACTCAGATTTATAGTTTTTCTATGATTAGGTACATTTTATATCTGTAAACTATGTAGAAACACATGTTTGAGCAGTTACATTAGAAAACTGAATCGTGATTTGGTCCTTTTATTCCCCAAAGCTAAATAAAGCAGATATCTGTGAAATCACAAAGAGACAAACCATTTTCAGGTTGACAGGTTAATTTGGGCAACATTTTCTGCTCTGCTCTATTAGAACAGTCATCATAACTCAAAACAACTGATATCACATTTTTGCAGGATAAAATGTTTATAGAGATTATGTTTGTATTTTGAATGTTTTTCTTCAACAAAAGTCATACAATTTTAAACAAAAATGTACAATAAAAAGTTATTTCATTTACATATGTGAAATGGGGGTGCTGACAAAAATTTAAAAGAATGTTTCACCTAAAATAAAAAGATTTCTCCAAAATAAAAAACTTAAAATATAGGATTGTTTTGAACAGCACCTCCCCCTTCTAATCATATAACTTTGAAGATGAGAATGTTGCTTCTCACAGAAGAAATAAAGTTCATAATCTTTATAGCATACAGATGTAAAAACAAGATATTGGTGAAGACAGCCACGACTGACAGGAAAAGAATAAAGAGGCCCACAGTTGTTGGTGCCTGGAGACAGACTTGAGAGGGGTCACAAGTGGCCAGGGGCTGGAAAAATAAAATGTCTATGATTTGAAAATAGAGAAAAGAAGTAGAGAAGAAACAGAGTATTAGAGAATAAGAAGGCCATGTAATTGGAGCCCTAGGGTGGGAGGTGGGTTATGGGGGATGGACACACACGAGGTTGGTTTAGGCTTAAGAAGATAAGCTTACTGCGGCATTCCTGGAATTCTAGGGAATGGCCAGCTCTGGATCCAAGTGATAGCATACATAATCATTTTTGGCTAAAATGCAAATAGAAAGAACCAGGATGAAGAGTTTGTTTCTTGACCTGGATGTGTATCAACTTGAATTCAATGCCTACACTGAATGTACATGGATTTACCTGTTTGGAATATGTACAACGGAGATCCTCTTGCAGTAGCAGATTTTGTATGCTAAATACCACCTTCCTGATACCACGATCTGGTGATTATCCACTATAAAACATCTGGAATACAATATGGTAACTTAAGGTTGGGTTGTGCGCCCAAAGACAACTTTTTTTTTTTTTTTTTTTTTTTTCTGAGATGGAGTCCTGCTCGGTCGCCCAGGCTGGAGTGCAATGGCGCAATCTCAGCTCACTGCAACCTCCGCCTCCCGGGTTCAAGCGGTTCTCCTGCCTCAGCCTCCCAGGTAGCTGGGACTACAGGCATGGGCCACCACACCCGACTAGTATTTTGTAATTTTAGCAGAGAGGGGATTTCACCATGTTAGCCAGGATGGTCTCAATCTCCTGACCTTGCGATCCGCCCGCCTCAGCCTCCCAAAGTGCTGGGATTACAGGCAAAGCCACTGCGCCCAGTCTAAAGACAACATTTTAAAAAGGAAAATTCCACCCCCTAAACCCTCCAAAGGCAATTTCCAAGAAGTTCTGATAGGTCTGTTGACTCTCCCAGACTTCCCTTTCTCCTTATTTACTTGGGCTATTAAGGAAAAATGAGCTTCTCTTCTTTTTTAAATTATAGGTTCTCAATTAAGACTGAATTATTCCAAAGCAAACAACTCTTCCTATTTCTGCAGATTCTTTGAATTATCATTTTATGTGCTTCTGATGAATTCAGATGTTTAAAAGACTTCCAGCAACACACTGATGTGACTGTCTAAAACTTTAAGAAACTTTTGTTTCAAAAAAAAGATTTATCCTTATACCTGGAAGTTTCATATTTGGTATTAGGGAATGATTACTGCTGGATGCCAACATCTCTTTTAAAATAGCCAAACATTTATACTTAATATGAAAACCAAACCACAGACAAGCTGCCAACATATTCCACAACACTGTATTCTTTCAGCTATAAAATCAAAGGTTTAATTGCATGAAAATATTCAAATGTTAATAAATCATGTTAACTTTAAACTAGGTTCACAAACTTTGTTTCACTGATTTTAAGTAGCCTGACATAGGACAGATATTTAATACATTTGTCCAATGTGTATTTTTTCCCACAATTAATAAAACCAAATTAAAATTTTATTTAAATTGTTGAAATGTTTAATTCCTCCAGATCATGATTTTGCCAATGCAGTTTCATCTACCTATCCCCGTACATCATACTAAGGCATTTATTCAGGCAGTGGTTTTTAATAAGCCATTGTATGAAACAAACAAAAAAAAGGTGGAAGGTGTTGCCTGGGAACTAATAGCTGTAATAAGGAGCCAGTGGATTGCTCCTTAATAAGTGTATGCACCACACACCTTCTCAGTCCTGATTAACTATATTCTATTTTAGCACCAGACATCTAATGAGAAAATGTTAAGTTTCCCCAAATGGTATGATGGTAGGATCAGAATGGAAAATACCGAAAAACTGTGAATGCTATCCCCACAAAATGTGAGCTTGTACAAGAATTCATCTTAGTTCCACTTTGATTTCTTTTGAATTAATCATTCAAGATACGTAACACTGGAAAACTTACTGTGTGCAAGGTGTGATGAAATCGTATATTCAGAAGCTAAAGATAATATATGCATCAGCTTCATAATAGCAGTTTTTGAAGGTGAGATGAAGTTTATTAATTATTTCTACAAACCATCTAGGGTGATTCTCTCAGATTCAGGGAATGTGGGCGTGAGCAAATTTTCATGGTTGATATGAAGGACTTACAGCTAGAACCAAATACTGTTCAGTCTGTATAATGAGCCTGACAATGTGAATAATCTCAGTGCAATAATTTTTTTGTTATTGTTAAGCACACAGGTATGTACAAACACACAAAGGTGACTCCTGAATAGTCAATAAATAACTATACCAAATATATAACTGCTATTTATGGGAATAATATAATGAATAATTAAAGATTTTTTTCTAAATGCAAGTTTTCATGCCAGAAAAAAATTTTATCTCCAGAAGAATAATTTGTGCATTGCTTAAACAAAAATCAAAATGAAATCCTTCCAAACAGCCCAGGTGACATCCTTAGTTTTATTCAAGTAAATAATGATTATAAAATATAAAAGCTAAAACAGAAGAACAAAACATCCTTCCTGGCCTCAGGGAGGTCATCAGTTCATTGAGGGTCAAGAAATACTACACTTCTAAAACTACCTTATATCAACCCTTGATGTTTCAAAAGGAAAACAAAAATAGCACCCAAATTTCTTCAGGCAGAGTAAGCTACACACTCTCTTTCTCTCTTTAGAAAAGCAAAGTTTGCAACATGCTATAATTAAGCTCACATCCTGACAGTAAAAACACAAAGTTTTATTTTAAATATAGAGGAAGAATCTCCACATTGCACAACCTTTCCAATTGTTGTTTTTGAACATTAATCATTGATGTCAGTGTGTCCTTTGCATAAAAAATTCCCTTTCTGAAAATACACATACAGTAGACATGAAAATTGTACTGCTTTCAATTTTTATTTGGGGTGGAGATTTTCTTAAAATCTTTGGTAGATTTTATCCTGGCCTTGTCCTTCCTGTAAGTCTAAATCACTATTTAAATGGCATTTTCCTTCTTGCTCTTAAAATAGTGAAGTGGTATTTGCTAAATGGACATGGACAGCTATTCACAGCCCAAATCCTAGGTCTCAGTCTTCTACATAGGCTGACCTGATCGCCTCCAGAGATGAAACTTGTCCGTGGAAGAGAGCTATACACACATCTCTGCCGTCAGGAACCTGGGAAATTCTGGTTTCATGTAACACTAACAATGCTGCTACAAAAATTACAATTTTCTAGTATGGCAGATTGGACTCCGTCCTACTTATTAAAAGGACTGTAGACCTGAGGGCAGCTCAATCCACACCTTGCAAAGCACCTACATGTCCCTAGCAGAAAGGAGGGCTGATTTTAATTTATGGGACTTAATTAACCTTTTAATTTAGGGGTTAGTGGTAAAGTGTTTGGGCTTTTGTATTCCTATATCTAGAATCTAGCTACCTGCTGTGATCCTGGAGCAAGTTAACCTCTCTATGCCCCAGTTTCGACAGCAGGATTCCGTCCAAAAAAATCAAAACAAAACAAAACAATAACTAGTATTATTCTCAATTAGGATTTCTAGAACACTAAAAGCTACCACTTGCTGGGCATGGTGACTCAGGCCTGTAATCCCAGCACTTTGGGATGCTGGGGTGGGCGGATCACTTGAGGTCGGCAGTTCGAGACCAGCCTGACCAATATGGAGAAACCCCGTCTCTACTAAAAATACAAAATTAGCCAGGCGTGGTGGCACATGCCTGTAATCTCAGCTACTCAGGAAGCTGAGGCAGGAGAATCGCTTGAACCCGGGAGGGGTAGGTTGTAGTGGGCCAAGATCATGCCACTGCATTCCAGTCTAGGCAACAAGAGTGAAACTCCGTCTCAAAAATAAATAAATAAATAAATAAATAAATAATAAATAAATAAAAGTTACCACTCTACACTAAAAAGTCAGACGTGGAAGTTTACAAAACAAAAGTCTATGTGGAAAAAACCAACAATTTACAAAAGTAAATTAGATTTACAGGAAGCAAACACACTCCTCAGCACTTTTGCTCTACCCAAATACTTCATTTCACTGTTAAGAACAGTTGATGGGCCTTTAGGGAAAATATTTCAGCTTTCAAGTAACTGCTTAGAAAAGGACTAAAAACTATATTTAACTGCCTCTTGGGCAATTAGACCATGGCCATTGCCACATCTGCTATTTGCTCATCAGGAAACTGCTTCCAAGACATTTAACATTCATAGGTGTATTAGCTCATTATTAATACTCTGGAAATTCTCCACGACACTATTAACTACAGTGCAGAATTTGATGTAAGGAGGCTCCATCTTGGTTTCAATTCATGTAAGAGGATTATGAACTGAATTCCCTAAAGGATGACGCTATAAATGGTCTCAAACATGGATTGAATTATAGCAAAGCTCCAAAGTATGATCTATTTCTAAAAACTTCTCTTAAACCACTCAACCCTTTTCTCATACTTTATCTCTTCATATTCTCCATCCGTAATTGTTAAAATAGTAAATACTTACATGACACTATGTATAGACACATATATTAATACGATCAAACTTCACAAGATCCCTATGAGGTAGAAACTATCATCCCCGTTGTATGTGTGAGAAGACGGAGGCACAGGTAGGATAGATAATACACTAGTAGTGCCAGAGTTGGGATGTGAACCCAGGCAGTCTCACTCCAGGGGTAAGCTCTTCCCTATGGCCATGCAGCCTCTATGCCTTATTGACATGCTTCTAAAATACAGAAGTGGTAGTAGAAACTGATGTACACTGATTAATACACCCAGCACCTCCGTCCTATCACCTTTTTCAAAGTAGACCCTCAGTAGAGGGTCCTGTAGATCAAGCCTCTATCCTGATTGCCCATTATAGTTCTTATAAGAAAAGATAAAGTTGGCTACTTTCCATTACAGCACACAAACTAGCAGCCTTTCTGGAAATGGGTAACACATTCTCCGTGGTTTGACTGTGGTAGATTCTAACCCACACGCCTTCTGTGAACAGTTGTGGTTTGACAAGCTACAAAGACATCCAGCCTGGTCTGTGTAAGTCCCCAAGTAGGGGCCCCAGAGACTTGCGGCCACCCTGCTAAGAGTCCTCCAGTCAAGCTCTGCCTGAGGGAACAGCACCACCCACACCATCAAAGCTTTGCATGCAGCTCTGAGCCAGCCCGAAGGGCTTGAAGAGGCCATTTGGTTACTAAACGGCATTTTGGTCACCTTTTCTTTCCTCCCAAGATCGCGAAGAACAACCTCATTGCCTTAATGACTCCCAACTGCTGTCTGCACGTGGGTTTCATTGTTACAATCACATTTTGCTTACTGCCAATCTCCCATTTCAGCTGTTCAAATTCTAGAAAACCAGTATTTATTTCCTTAAGAAAAGATCTCAACAAGCCAAGCCTCCTTCTCTTTTTCCCTCCCTCTTTCTTTCTCCCCATCCTACCCAAACCGCAAAACCCTGTTCTCTGTAAAGGGCCTGTGCTGGGAGCTAGGAATGTGTCACACCAGGAACATCCACCATTACCCAAAGCTGTTTTCCTTGTGGCTTCTTCAGTAGCAGGCACGCTGCCTTCAGTGTTGACAGTCAGCAATTTTGAATGTGCTGACATGGAGAACAGTGACCACAGAGTCAAGGCGCACCAGCAAGGAAGAGAAAACAAATGCGGAAACGCCAAGGCCATGTGGGGCCTCTGTCTTTCCCTGCTTCCGGAGGCCCACCAGTGAGGTCACAGGTTGGCCTGTGAAGGCCTGGAGGGCAGGGAGCAGAGGCAGCCTCACCTCCTTCTGCTGTTTCCCTGCCATCACAACTTGGTACCCACATTTCTATTTTGGGGGCTGCCGCATGCAGAGCTGTGGAGGAAGGAGCTATTCCCTCTAGAGCCTTAGGTCTCCCTCCTTGCAGCTGGCTCCTAGCCAGAGAGAGGAAAGGGTCAGCTGTGGCTTCTCAGCAGCTCTGTGAACTGCTCTCTCCAACACTGAACTCAACAAATGTTCTTTATATTGCTAATTTGCTTTTGTTCTTCTTCTTCTTCTTTTTTTTTTGGTCTCCAGTAGCAGGAAAGTTCATTAAGCAAAAAAAAAAAAAAAGATCCCAGAAAATTTCTGGGTAGCAAGTCTAGTATTAAGGGGGGCCAGGGATGAAGAAGGATGAAGTCATTAAATTAAAGCTTACGAAGGGCTATTACAGGCTGTGCGTGGTGGCTCACGCCTGTAATCCTAACACTTTGGCAGGCTGAAGCGGGCAGATCACTTGAGGTCAGGAGTTTGAGACCAGCCCGGCCGCCATGGTGAAACCCCATCTCTACTAAAAATACAAAAAACTAGCCCAGTGTAGTGGCGGGTGCCTGTGATCCCAGCTACTCCAGAGGCTGAAGCAGGAGAATCGCTCAAACCCGGGAGGCGGAGGTTGCAGTGAGCTGAGATGGTGCCATTGCACTCCAGCCTGAGGGACAAGAGCGAAACTCCACCTCAAAAAACAAACACACAAAAAGAAGGGCCATTATAATATCACTATAATGCTTTATAGGCAGACTGTGAGTTGGGGATTCTGGAATCCCTCTTTTCTTGGCTCTATCTGGGTTAGATAATAGGGAGGTTATTTGGTTTGAGGTGGTTCAATGTATGAAGTGATCAGGTAGGCAGGGAGTCTCTCTGTCCAGATATATGCAGTGGGGCAGTTCTGGGACCTGGGGGTTACACATGAGCAGGGACAAAAGCTAAACTTCATGCTTGGCCTCCTGCGTAAAGTAGTGCTTCTCAAACTCTGCAGTTTGCAGACCACACCTTGGGTGTAAAAATCCCTACCAACCTTGGACTGTCCTCACATGTGCCGACAGGAAAACAAAATCCCATCCACTGCAGTTTAAAAAAAAACAAAACCAAGTACATTTGGGAATAAAAATTGCAGCAGAAATGGCTAGTGGCCCACCAAAGACGTCTGCACCCTTTCAACTGTGTAAATTTGATGCTGGTGAGTGGATGCCCAGGCAAAGACTGCATTTCCCAGCTCCTCTTGCTCTAGAAGGGGATATATGACTTAGTTCTTGACAAAAGACTGTGGACAGAAATGATGTGTACCATTTCTAGGGTTGGCCCATAAAAACCTGGCTTGGCCCATAAAAGTCAGCACTCCCCCAAATCACCTAGGCTATCTCTCTTTTCTCACCAACCAGCTGGAAGCAAAAGATTCCAAGATCGGCAGAGGAGCTACAAGGTGGAAGGAACTTGCTGCCTGTCCAAAGAATGTCTGCATTTGGACTATTGCATGACAGAGAAAAAAACCCCTCATATTTGAAGTCACTGTTTCTCTATCACAGAAGTTATTTGAAGTCAGGGTTTCTCTATCACAGAAGTTATTTGAAGTCAGGGTTTCTCTATCACAGAAGTTATTTTATCCACAAAAAATCACTAAGTGATGTCAGAGGGAAATTATCAATTAGGCACAATAGCATAGATGTTAAACATGGTATGCTATCATTTGGTTTTTTAAAAAAGCATGTGCGTACATATACACTTGTATATGCTTGAGATGTCTCTGGAGGAAAACGCTAGAAAATGGTAACAGTGGATGCCTTTGGGGAAGGAAACTAGGAGACAGGAAGAAAGGGTTAGAAAAGAGATTTATCGGCCGGGCGCGGTGGCTCAAGCCTGTAATCCCAGCACTTTGGGAGGCCGAGACGGGCGGATCACGAGGTCAGGAGATCGAGACCATCCTGGCTAACATGGTGAAACCCCGTCTCTACTAAAAATACAAAAAACTGGCCAGGCGAGGTGGCGGGCGCCTGTAGTCCCAGCTACTCGGGAGGCTGAGGCAGGAGAATGGCGTGAACCCGGGAGGCGGAGCTTGCAGTGAGCCGAGATTGCGCCACTGCACTCCAGCCTGGGCGACAGAGCGAGACTCCGCCTCAAAAAAAAAAAAAAAAAAAAAAAAAAAAAAAAAAAAAAAAAAAAAAAAAAAAAAAAAAGAAAAGAGATTTATCTTTCACCATATTTTGTTTTTAGTCTTTTGAATTTGTATCGTAGGCATATGTTAACCGCTCAAAAGTTACATTTAATAAAAGAACTTTGTGCGGTGGCTCGTGCCTGTACTCCTAACAATTTGGGAGGGTGAGGCAGGTGGATCACTTGAGGTCAGGAGTTTGAGACCAGACTGGCCAATATGGTGAAACTCCATCTCTACTAAAAATACAAAAATTAGCCAGCATGGTGTCAGATGCTTGTAATCCCAGCTACTCGGGAGGCTGAGACAGGAGAATTGCTTGAAACTGGGAAGCAGAGGCTGCAGTGAACTGAGATCACACCACTGCACTCCGGTCTGGGCGATAGAGCGAGACTCCATCTCATAAAAAAGAAAACAAAACATAAGTTCTGAATGAATCCGGTTTTTAGATCACCAGGAGAATGCTTATGCACACTACTATTAGTCCCCAGGGCCTTTTTTGAAACCAGTGGTAAAAAGTGTTGACATTTAAAAATAAATAAAAGTGTACTTTCCTTGAAAACTCAAGGGATGGGTAGCAGTAGCTGCTATTCCTACAGTGCATCTGAATTCTTGGGGTTAACTTTCTCATGCTCTTAGAGACTCTCCTTTCCTTTCAACGGTGACAGGAGGCTGATAGCAGAGAGGAGTCAGGGGTTGCTTCTTGTGTTAGATCGATTTATTCCTAAATGTAGGTACCACAAGTCAACCATACACCTTCATAAAAAGGATTCTTGGGCATCTTTCCTGAAAATTCTAATGCAGTAGTTCTGAGGTGGGGCTAAGGAAACCAAATTGTTGGCAAGTGTCAGTTGACGCTTATGCTCAGGCACACTTGAGAAACCCTGTTCTCATTTGTCCATGTGTCCTCCCTGCCACCTTGGATAAGTTGCTTCACTTTCATATTTTATATCCTTAGAATACAGACAATGAGAATTATGACCTAGGAAACGCAAACATGTCTGCTGAGACTAGGTGATGCCTGTGAAAATGGCTGAACCCCCTGCAAAATGACATTATAGACAAGTGCCAATTATGATTATAATTACTATTGTTCGCTTGGGCTTTGGGGATTGCTATTTTATATTTTAAAATTCACTTTATCGAAAATACTTCATTTTAAAAAGAAAAGGTGGGGTAGAAAACACATCGAAACGCCTTTGTCAGAATTTCTGCTGTGTTGCTAGGTGTTTAGCAGAGAGTTCACGTCAGTGGATCTTCCACCCATGACAAGTCCAGCTGTTTCCAGAATGCACAGAGCAGGGAATAAGCCATAAGGGAACCCCTGAATTAAGGTGAGTCCAGAGGCTGGAGCCGAGGCAGCTCAAACACAAGGAAATCCAGGCAGCAACTGGTCTATGGTAGACTGCTTTATGGAACGGGGGTGGATGCAAGAGATTCACTTTGCATAAGAAGTGTCTTTTTGTTTTTTCGAGATGGGGTCTCACTATGTTGCCCAGGCTGGTGTCAAAACTACTAGGCTCGAGGAATCTTCCCTTCTCAGCCTTTCGAGTATCTGGGATTACAGGCACATGTCATTACCCAAATACTCTGATGTGATCATGACACAGTTTACGCATGTAACGAAATATTACCTGTATACCATAAATATATACAAAAATAATGTATTGATAAAAAATTTTAAAAATTAAATAACAATGATAATAAAAGAAGTGATAATGATAATAATGGGAAAGAAAGCTAACATCTACTATTTTTTTAAAAGAAGGAGAAATGTCTTAAGGAGTCTTAGGCTGG
Organism: Rhinopithecus roxellana; assembly: GCF_007565055.1. Taxonomy (NCBI): domain Eukaryota; kingdom Metazoa; phylum Chordata; class Mammalia; order Primates; family Cercopithecidae; genus Rhinopithecus; species Rhinopithecus roxellana. The sequence continues at coordinate 76,868,052 of NC_044550.1, forward strand.
CCCTGGACTGTACTATTTGCTGCTCAGCTTGCAGGTCTAGTCTTTATCTCTGAATATTCTAAGATCTTTGGGACCAAAAGGCCATCCAACCCCAACCCCTCACTGTTACTCAGAGTCCCTGATTGCAAATTTTCTCTCCATCAATCATCCAAACATAGAGGGGAAACTAAATAGATGCTTATTCCCTGGGAAATAAACTGAGTGGGTAATAAAACTTTGGGTTGATTTGCTAAATTTTTAAAATATCTTAGGGAGCAAACCTGATGTTTTCTATGGAAAACTTTAAGTTTTTTTTTTTTAACCTAAAAGTTTCTCTGTACAACAGATTAGGGAGAGAAGGGATGGAGCTATTCAATTTGAATCCTAAGTTTTCCAGTCATCTTTTGCAAGAAACCCCAATTTTTAAAAGGTCAGGTCCGAAAAGGATAAGGTTAACACGATCTACTGTGATTACAATTGTTTCTTTTTTCTTTTTAACAACTAACTCACATATCAAGTGCTACTTAAATTTTTCTCTCTTTTCATTGTTCTCAAAAAAATGAAATGCTCTGGCTGCAATTTTATTATGAAATGTGCTTAATTCCAAACGGGTCCCATGTATTGCACAGTCTCTTTAAATGGACCACCTAAAAGCCTGTGATGGGGATTTCTGGAGCTCATGCTGGCTGGTTCTCCTCCTTTTCTGAGTATATAGGAAGACTTCCTAGGCTCTCAGGTAGTTAACTGGGAGCCATGTTACTAGTTTGGCCAATATCCCACCAACAGAGAAAGAGCTGCTGTGAGTTCTCTGCATTCCCTTACCAGGCTGCACCAAACACGGAGGTCACGTAACATAGTGGAGCTTCTGTCAGCCTGGGCCCCTGAGTGCCTAGGTGGAGCACCGCCTCCCCACTCTTCCCCCACGAACCTGAGTTGGAAATATAGAGTGAATAGTTGCTGTACTTAAGCCAGTGGAATCAAGAAGGGAGCTAGAGGAGGGTGGATTTGTTACTGTGGCATGACCTTACCTTTTCTAATACAAAGCAACTGGTTTGAAATCTCTGAATTCTACTCAGAATACTGGACTTGCTACTTATATAATTGCTGGACAAGTCACTTAATCTTTCTGAGCTTCAGTTTTTTTGACTGTAAAATGGGAACAATAATTTCTGGCATGTCTACCATTCAGGGATATGAGAGGATCAAATGAGTTTTTCTGGAAGTGTTTTGAAATCTGTAAATCAACTCTAGATGTAAAATGCTAGCATTATTGCTGTGGATGTAGCTGGAGAAAAGGGGCTAAATTTCACTGCTTCTTTGGGGTCAGTTATTAGAATTCATTGCTTCATCATTCTTAAAAAGTCAAGCAATAGATAGATAAGGATCTATCAGTGATAGATAAGGATCATGTAAAATCAAATTCTGATACCACTTAGAGAATAATTTGTAATCTTTAAAATGTCAGGGCTAGCTGAATACTTTCAGAAGCCTCACTTCCAACAAGCAAACTCAACTATTTGCCTTTGGCATAAAAAGAAAGGAAAAATAGAGTCCCCGAATGAAAGGTTTGGCACAAAGCCCTTTATTCCTCCCACAGCCTGTCAGAGTGGGAGAGGGAGGAAGGAACAGAGAGATTGGGCATTCCAGACTCCACCCCTGCACAAAGCGATGGGGAGTGATATACATTCAGGAGAGGTCGTACCAATCTATTCTTGTGTTTCTCTCACAGAGAAAACAGATTTCTCCATACGGGAAAGGAGAAAGAGCAGAAATGGCCTCCACACAGATCTAGAAATAGGGCAGGGGCCTGTGCTCCCTGCTGTCCCTGACAAAAGCTCGAGACACTCTGCTTCGAACCCAGGAGAAGGGCTTCCTGACCCTTAGAACAGATGATACCAATCCACACACACTGATTTGCTAGCGGTCCATTTTCACCCAGCTGCTTAGCTTGTTAGATACTAATAGTTGGCTTTTTTTGCACACTTACTAAATGTCAAGAAGTGACATTTTGTATCTCAAGGAACTGATGCATAGCAAGGCTGAGCAACTTGTCCAAGGTCACACAGCTGGAATATGGCAGAAAAAGGAGTTAGGCCCAGTCTACTTTCAGATGCTGTGGACTTAACCACTCCATTTCTAAGGAAGAAACAGAAAAAGGGAAGGAAAATGGGAGCAATTCTATTACTTACTAGATACCTTGTAATGGGCTTTAGCCACATTAACTCTCTTAATTCTGATGCCTATTCTAACATGATTGGCATTCTTACTCCATTTTACAGGTGAAGAAGCAGAGGCTCAGAAAGGTTGATTAATTTGCCCAAAGTCACAAAGCCAAAATGCAGCAAGTTAGGAATCAAATCCAACCAGACTCTGCTAGACTAAAGTGGGAAAGTTTGTGGCTGAAAATAAGCATGAGTTTGGGGAAGAAAACAAAATATAGTAAGAAGGCAGAGGAAACAAAGACCACGGGAAGTAGTGAGAAGCTGGCACTTCCGGGTCCTGAGAGAAACAACCCATCTAAATACAGGATAATGCCTGTTGGTAGCGTTCCCTTTATCACAGAGCCTTAGTGTTTACAGTGTTAGAAAGTTGGTGAATCCAGTGTTTGGACCAAAGAAAGAGAGTCCTGCACATCAAGCAAATCTTTTTATACTCAACAAACGGAGAGTTACTATGAAAGCAGTCAACTGCTTTTTCTTTGGCTGTCTTTACATCTTCTCACCCTAAATTATTATGATCATATACTTCCACATTTCCAAAACTTATGAATCACCAAATGATTATCAGTTGTTTCGTTATTATTTTGCATCATTTGCTAGTCCACAGCTAAAATGTTCCCCCAACCTTAAGCTAGATAGGAGCAATGCAATTATGACACAGGAGCAAAAGAAGCTCATTAACATATCCGTGACTGACACGGAAGATCATTAATTAGGCATTCTGAGCATAAGTATATATGTATAAATTAGCATCTATTCACCATTTAAACTGTAAGAGATTTTTCATATCTGAATATTAACTATGTTGGAAAATTACTAAGTTTTCCTGAGTGAATTCCACAAACAATACCCATCCTTGATAACAAAAATAAAATGAAGATAAAGGATTCTATGAGCTGAACTGGACACGGTGGAGTCTAATGACGTTATCACTCTTTATTTTTGAATGTCTTCGTTTATCCATTTCCTCTTTTTGTGTTTCTGGCTACCCTCCTTGCTGGGTGTTTCATGTGGACCATCTTCTATGGAGAATGCTTACATGAGGTACTCCTGCTGACATTCCAGAGATGCTGTACCTCTCTCTGTATTCTGTCACCATTCATTCATTTATTCTTTCAATAAATATTTATTGGGTGTAACCTAAGTTCGAAATACAATGTGGAGAATACCTAGATGAATATGGAGGATACCTACATGAATATGGCAGAGTTTCTATTCTCAAGAATTCATAGTCTAGCAGGAAACATGAGACAGATAGTGCACTCATAAAGCTAAAAGGTTAGGTGTACAGTTACAACTGCCAGAGCCCAAACCCTACTCAGAGGAGGAATAGACTTCTGCCAGGGGAAGACTGGGCAATGCTACACGAGAGAGGTGGCATTGAAGCAAGACATTAGTGATCGCTAGAAGAAGCAGATCTGGTAAATTTGGGGCATGTCAAGGGAGTCACTTATGCAAGAAACCAGAGCCAGATTGATGTCTATCTTCACATTCAGGTCTTGAATTGTGAGCTACGTCTGTAGCCCATAGAACTCCACCCCCATTTTGTTTTAATGAGTCTGAAGTACTTATCCTTTTTCAGGCCTTTGGAAAACTAGTATCAGGACCAAAATGATAATAATACTCTATTGTCCTTCACACATAGGACAATGATACTAATTACTTCGTAGAGCTTGTGCTTGCATTGTTATTCTTGCAATAGTCTTGGACTCTTGCCAGCACATCCATTGTTCTTTGTTGATTTTTCTTGCCACCAGTGGAGTACTTTTGTAAAATGGCTATCCTGGGTGAGGGCTGGGATTTGCAGTTCTGAGACCATTTTTTCTAGGTGGAGCTCACTAGTCTGTGTCGAGACTGAATCAAAGAGCTTGGTCTTTTGGTCACCAGACTATAACCACCTGCTCTCATCAACCACATTCGTTTAACTGATATATCTTTTCTGGAGAAAGAACTAAAGCATTTTAATGAAATCTCCTAGATGAAGAAAGGCCATTAACTGAGTAGCTTGTAAGTGGGGTAAAATCTCAGAGCTCTCACAGTTCTTGACGTCTACCTGTAGAAAGTAGGTAGCCCATAGATCAGTGCGTTCAAGGAACAGGCAATGGAGCGTAGACCTTTCCTGACTGTCTTGATTCTGCATCCATGGATTTCAGACTATGGGGGCTTTCAGGCAGAAATCCTTATTCTGAGGCTTCCATAGCACATTAGTTCTTAAAACGCCTTGGAAAGGCTTCAGGACATATCTGCTTCATAATGGGTACTGCTCTATGGCAGGAAAGAAGGCTGCTATCAAGGTGAGATTTCAGGTGTGCTCATGGAATTAAAAAAAAAAAAAAAGCAAAAACCAAAAACTGGCCAGCTGCAGTTTTAATGAGCATGTGAGCCTTTTCCGCCTCAGCGATTGGCAGGTATTGAAGTTTCCGGGGCACTCTGGGTCCTGAAGGAAGTGAACAGCTTACCTATAGTGGTCTAATCTGGGAAAACATTGATTGTATTGAGGAAAGAACTATCTAGGATCATGACTGCTGATTTCTTCCATGCTGCTAGTGAAATATAAATGTATCTTTTGTTTGAGGGGCAGATTTATGTATAACAAGTATAAATATTCAATTTTTCTAATGCAAGTAGAACTTTTTAAGGTCATTAGTACCCATGATTAAAAGGGTAAGGAAATTCTTGACTTTTAGATCATTATAGGAGATAACAATGAATTCATTAATTAAAAAACTATTCACTAGGATCATGTTTTATACCCTACCCTGTGCCTGGCATGTCATAGACACAGACAAATTGAAAAGCAGAGACTATGATTTAGTTGGAGAGAACCACAGAGATCCAAGTACATGCTTGTCCTAGAAATTCAGAGGAAAGGAAAGCTTATGATGGTTTGAGGTCACTCCAAAAACTCTACACTGGGGGAGGAAGATATGGAGCTGGGTTTTACAGAAAATGAGGGAGTTACATGATCTTCGTGACAAAGGACATAGCTTGAATCTTGGAAGTACACAGAGAATAAGAATCTTGCTTTGATCATTTCAATAGAAAATTCTCAAATTTAATTGTGTCAAAGAAGGAATATGAACATTCTGTCCTGTGCACTCTGCTGAAATGTGTCTGTTTTAAAAGATAATTGGCTTCGGCGTTGCATTTGCCCCTTCTCCCTCACTACCTTTTAAAATTGGACAAAGCTCTTCCCATGGTGGTCTTCAGACAAAAACAGAATCCTGGATTGTATGCTGGAGCTCCTCTGCTATACCAAGGGTAGCTTGGTAAAGCTTCACAGAAAGAGATGTTCTGAGCCCAACCTATGGAGACACGTTCCAATTTAGGCTGTGGAATGAAAATTACAGGGCAGCCACAGAGGCAAGTTTAAAATTAGGACAAACTTCTCTTTGGGTCTCTTAAGCCTCAAAGAGTTAGTAGATGAGGCAAAGGAAAATGGGGGGAAAAATTAACAGCAGGAACTTGAAAAGCAAAATCCCCAGACTTCTGTTCCTTCCCAGGGTCCTCCTGACATCCTCAGCTTTTCTGCACATCTGAAAATCAGCAGAAAGAGCGGAGTCCCACAGCTGCCTCCTAGACGCCACTGCTTAAGTTTGGACCTGTGAGGAAATCCTGGTGGTAAATAGGTCAGGATAATCCTGGCCAAGAAAGGAGGAAGAGAAAAAAAAAAAATGAGGAGAACGTTCTTTAGCCCAAGTCCTTTCCCTCAAGCCTCTGTCCACAGTAACCCAGGTGACTTGATTTCAAAAGGAACCACAGGTGTCAGTCAGCCTCAAGTCAGACACAGGAGATTTCTCTGTTGGGCGCATGGAGCCTTCTCAGATGTGCTTACGTCCCTGGGTCCAGTCAAGCAACAGATCTGGGTTTGCAGGTAACGATCACCTCTCGACTGCACTACCAGCTAAGAAGCACTAGCCATCCTCCCTGAACAGGTGGCCTCTCTGGGGGAAGAACGTGGGGCTCTAAGCTCCGTTTTCTTCTTGCCTCTGCAATTTTGCCTGTTTCTCAAAGCTACTAAAAACATCACCTGCAGTTATCTTCTTCTGAGACTATTTTGACTGGATGCTTTTGTTTGTTAAGAGTTTGAACTCCTTTGAGGAATTCAATGATCACGAAACAGAGAACAAATTATTCCTACTTGTCCACAAAAAGGGGTGTTTTCACCTGAACACCAGATGTTTTCAAAAAGCTCAAGGGTATACACACTCGACTACCCACAAACACCTTCCATTAGATTATCCTGGAGTTGAAACAGAATGGGGGAGGACCCAGTCAATTCCATCATCCTCACAAGGTCCCACAATGAGCCTGTTGTGGGCCCCCCTTTTTGGAAGTCATTTGTTAGATTCACTTCCTGGGGACAGACTGTTTTAGATGTGCCTGGATTTCTAGTTCCACATTCCTATGAGCCAGAAAGTAGAATACAATAAAATGTAGAAGAATGGCTGTTTTCACATGTGACTTCCTTACTGATGATCTGAAGAGTATTTACAAAGTTTGTTCAAGGAAATGCCATATTTGGTTATGTCATTCTTTGGAAAAAAGTTTTCAATAAACAGGTAGTAAAATGAGTCTCCAAATAAAGTGTAAATTCATTCCTAAGTTTATGCATCATGAGAACTAAGACGCAAAGGCTGGCACAGTGGCTCACACTTGTAATCCCAACACTTTGGGAGGTTGAGGCAGGTGGATCACTTGAGCTCAGGACTTCGAGACCAGCCTGGGAAACATGGCAAAACTCTGTCTCTATAAAAAATACAAAAAATAAGGTGGGCGTGGTGGCATGTGCCTGTTGTCCCAGCTACTTGAGAGGCTGGAGGCTCAGGTGGGAGGATTGCTTGAGCCCAAGAGGTCAAGGCTGCAGTGAGCCAAGATCATGCCACTGCATTCCAGCCTGGGCAACAGGGTGAGACCCTGTTTTAAAAAAAAAAAAAGTCAGACACTTTAGAGGGCTATGGCTTATCTAAAGCGGTGATGTTAAACCTAAAACTTTTTCTGTCCGGAGAGTTAATAAATCAACTCATCACATCAGTGGGTCTTTCTCAATAGGTGTTGCCATTTAGCCTACAAAACTCACTTTGTCAGAACTATTTCAGCTCAAGTTAGAGCATAACTAGTTAGACAACTTGATCTCATTGAAATATTTGGTGCCTGCTGATATGTTCACACAAATTCACCAGATCTTGATTATGTTCTGGCAATTAAAGCTATTAAGTCAGTAGATAGACAGCAGGTTATTTCATTGCTGGTAGAAAAAGCCAGCTTTCTTTTCTCCCCTTTTTATGTGACAGCACTGTAATTAGCCTTAATCAAATACTATTTGTGTTAGGTGCTGTAACTTTGCTTTCTTAGCCAGGAAACTCTGCCAATCTAGGAAAAGTAGAAATACAACTCCGGTCAAAAAGCAAGAAAAATAGGGATAGGGTATATGAGAACTGTCTGTGCTATCTTTGCAACTTCTCTGTAAATCTAAAACTGTTCTAAAATTCAAACTTTAATTTTTAAAAACCAAGAAAAAGAGAGGAAGAGAGGAATGAGAGAGAGAGAGAGCGGCTGTTGAAAGTGAGGCTTCAACTGCAGCAGCATACCATGTAAAAGCAAGCTTTTGGAAGTAGTCAATTGCTTCAGAAAATATGGTTCCCTCTGGAAATTCCAGGTTAACTTCTCTTGTTACATGGGGGAATGCCTTGGTGCTTCTTTTTTTCACCACTGCAAATAAGTTGGTAATGGAGACTACAGCTAGGTGAAGGGAACGGCAATAACCATGAATAAAACTGATTTTTTTTTTACCATTCATCCAAACTTCAAGTTTATTTTTCTGTGTTTGAAACCCACCATTTCTTTTAACATCCCTGGAAGGAAGAGCTCTTCAAATCGTTTTGGGAATGAAGTTACCGAAGAGGTGAGGCAGGGTTTCTCAAACTTGAATGTGCATACAAGTTGGGTGCAGTGGCTCATCTCTGTAGTCCCAGCTACTCAGGAGGCTAAGGCAGGAGGATAGCCTGAGGCCATGAGTTCAAGACTAGCCTGAGCAACATAGTGAGAGCCCTTTGTCTTAACTAACTAAATAAATACACATACAGACAAATCTCCTAGGGATCTTGTGAAATAACACATTTTGATTTGGGAGGTCTAGAATGGTCCCCAAGATTGTGTTTGTAGAAAGCTCCTATTTGATGCCAAAGCTACTGGTCCACAGACCATAGTTTGAGTAGCAAGGGTACAAGAACTAGTAATTAAGTAAGTGCAATTGGCCAGAAGTAGAACTATGGTATCTTGTCTACGTGGTCGACAATGAAACATTGGTATGAAGCAGTTGCCAATAAACAGATATTCACTTTCTATTTTCCTTGGCCAATAATCCCTTGTGTCAAATTTTCGAAATGCACTGGTAAAATGGCATTATACCTTGGGTCAGACTATTAGCTCAGAGAATCCCAATAATAGAAGTAACTATTCTTGTTCAAAGTGCCCCAGCCATGATAGGGAGGCATTGGAGACAATTGTAAAAGCAGTGATCTGATCTTTATTTATTATTTGGACTGTATGTTTCCTCATACCTCAAATTCTGTATCTGTACAATATTAGCAACTAGAACTAGTAATATTTTGAGGTTAAGGAAGAAATGTCACGTAACTCTTAGAGCTTCCCGGAGGTACTCTGTCATTTTAAGAGATGATGATGGCTACGTTCCACAGGAGACAACCCTGCCATATGGCTGACATTCACTTGACAACAATATGATTTATTTCACTCCATCCAAAATGTTAAGACTGGGTCATTAATGACTTTGAATAACTGAAAAACATATTTTTACAGGCATGAGCCACCACACCCACTGAAAAACATATTTTTAAAAATACCATTTGACCCAGCAATACCATTGCTGAGTATATATCCAAAGGAATATAAATCATTCTTCTATGAAGACACACGCACACATATGTTTATTGCAGCACTATGTACAATAGCAAAGACATGGAACCAATCCAAATGCCCATCAATGATAGACTGGATAAAGAAAATGTGGTACACATACACCATGGGATACTATGCAACCATAAAAAGGAATGAGATCATGTCCTTTGCAGGGGCATGGATGAAGCTGGAAGCCATCATCCTCAGCAAATCAACACAGAAACAGAAAACCAAACACCACATGTTCTCACTCGTAAGTGCGAGTTGGACAATGAGAACACACAGACACAAAGAGGGGAACAACACACACCAGGGCCTGTTGGGGGGTGGCGGGTGAGGGGAGGGAACTTAGAGGACGGGTCCATAAGTGCAGCAAATCACCATGGCTCACGTATACCTATGTAATAAACCTGCACTTTTTGCACGTGTCCATTTATTTTTAGAATAAAGAAAAACAAAAATTTTTTTAAAAACCATAATTTTTTACAATTTGTGGTAAATGCCGCAAATGCCACATATCTAGTTCTCCACCAGGTTTTTTGCCCCTTTATACAATGTTTGAATTCCAAACAATGATTCTTTTACTTTATTTATTTATTTATTTATAATTTTATTTTATGTTTTATTGATACATGAGACGTACTTCTACTTATTTTAGATTTCGTCCATATCTTGATTAATGCAACTCAATTAGGCTTTAAATCCAGTGGTATGCTGGCAAATAGCTAACAACCAGCTCTCCAGGAAAAGTAAAAAAAGAAAGAGAAGTCTTGTTATGTACCTTTGGTCAATTTTGATGGTGTAAATACTCCCAGCATGGCCAATTTCAAGTACCAACTTGGCTTTACTGAATATAAAATTAGGAAGAATGTACATAATCACAAGTCTGCTCCAGTACATAACAGCAAGTGACCCCAAAGACACAAAACATTGTTGTTTTAATAATTAAATTACAAAAATCTAGCAGGAGTAAAAGTATTCTACCATTCCAAGACAGCTTGTCTCTTAAATTGCTTTCACTTTGTTACTGAAAAGTAGAAGTCCATGAGTGTTTTTATAAACCCAAAATAACTCCGTTAGTTTTTTTTTTAATGACAGTCTCATGATCTGTGTAATTACCACAGAATCTTATAAGCCATTTGGATTTTCATGACACAAACATACTGAAAGTTTGGAATTCTGTATGAACTTAAGAGCTGAACGCTTCCATTTGTGTTTTTTCCTGCTATTATAAGCTCTTCCTTCCATAAGTATAAAGCATGGCTCAGGCAGCCTCTGTGGCCATAACAATCTGTAGAAAAGACTAAAACATCACCATGTTTTAAAACGTTCCCTGCAACTGCCTTTGAGAATAATGGCAGCTTAATATCTTCACGTCCTCTCCTATATCTGAACTGCTTTGCTTCAAAGCTGTCTTATGTTAAAAAAGACAACGGAATGAGAAAACTGCAATTTTAGCCAAAACGTTGTAACAAAGGTGTGCTTTTTGCAACTTAACATATATAACTGTTTCTATCATTTCTTTATTCTATTTTTAATCTATCTGAGATTCTTTATTAAACTGTGTTTTTTATATTTTTAGTCACAAGTACACCTGCTTATTACCAGTGAGGTTCTTTTTTATTTTATTTTTTGAGAAAAGAGAGTCTTGCTATGTTGTCCCAGCTAGCCAAGAACCCCTGGGCTCAAGGGATCCTCCCGTGTAGCTGGGACTATAGGCACACACCACCACTGCCAGCTCCACTGAGGTTCTTTTAAGAACACAAAAGCACAGAAGGCTACAGCTCACAGGACTGGGGGAAGGGAGGGCACTGGTGAAAAACTATCTGGCCAAGAAACATAATTAAGTTGAAGAAAAACATTTGCATCATAACTATACTTATGTCTTTTTCCATCAGCAAAAGCCAAAACCAAGCAAACAAAAAGCCACCACCACTCACCCACCACCTCGAACGCAAATGATTTTGGCAGTGCAGTCAACATGAAAAAATAACTGCTTGAAACAAACCAAGAAAAAATTGCTTCCAATCAAGTCTTCCTCCTTGCTTTCACCGTATTCACTTTCATACCATTTGAAATATGTATCATGTGTACCTGTTAACTCTTCGAAAATGAATCTTTTAAAGTCTTCCAATTTTTTGAACTTTTCTTCAAACTCATTTTAACCCAGCACCCCACTTATGATGAACGCGTTAGGTTATAACACATGCAGAACACGGCGCAGTACACCCCCTGCCATTCTCCAGATGTTAGGAACTAGAAACATGCAAGGATTTTTCATGTTAGAAAAATGGTGGAGTCAGCTCATCAAAGGTAAAACAGGCAGAATATGTCCCTGCCTTTGCCTTTCCTAAGATGCATTTACATTCACTTGGTTTGTCTCTAGTTTGACAGGATTATTAATAGGATGGGCTTACCACTCTTGTAGATGAATCTGTTAGCCACAGAAAAGCCTTTTACTATCTCATGTGCCCCTGACCGATGCCTGATGACTACCAGCGGATCTTCACAGTAACCAGAGGTGTGGGCTAGTGATCAGTTACTCACAGACTAAGAGTGCTAACATTATTGTCACTAAATTGGAGTCCAGCATTATTTTAACAAAATTTTTTTACATCAGTGAGAAGTCTTTGGTTACAGGCTTTAAGAATGACAAAAATACCCATCATGAAAGGAAAAAGTGTTCACAACACTGCGTCTTCTTGAATGACTACGATACAGCGCTCCTGACTTCCCACGAATCAAGTGCACTAGCCCTCCTGGATATAAGCTGAGGCTACATCAATAATTGAAAAAGAGACATGAAGAATAAAGATCTATCTGAGGGATATAGACATGAACATGGATATACATATAGACACAGATATATTCTGGTAAATAAAAGAATATTCATACCGTTTTTAACAATTGTGAAGAAATTTAATTATACTTAAAGTGAGGATCAAAATCGAAAAAAAGTCCTAATATTAGAAGCAACAACACAGCAACAATGGAAAAGAGAGGCTCTTTTTTTTTCTCTGAGGGGCACTTCATAAATATTTGGGAATTCCTCACTGCTAAGTAAAAAGAGGAGAAGCAGATGATGAAAAGGAGGAGTTATAGGTGTTCAGTGAAGGCAGTCACCCCCTCAAAATTCACAGCTCTTTCCGAAGGCCACCTTTCTGTCTCTTCATTGGTGCCCTTCCTGAGGGTAGCATTTGGGAAACAGGGGAAGGAAGAGGGATTGAGAATCCAGCTGGCATTAAAATACAATCTTACCCTATTTCCCTGCAGCCTACAGTAGTCCCCTTTTGAAAAATAATGTGGAAAAAATAGTGTTAGTTTTCTTTTTAAGGGACACACACACACACACACACACACACACACACACATTCTATTCTTCATCCCTGGCAGTTTCCCAAATGAGATCTGCCATCATGAGGCTGCGTACATAAGGTGGTGAGAGAGTGTGCCTCTCCTGCCAGGCCTCAAGAGTTCTTGAGGGCATCTAAAACTGAAAGCTTTTAGCAAAACACAGATGCAAGCAAATTACAAAATCACAGTGTCTGCAGGACTGGATTCTGGTTGGCACAGGTTTGGAACTGATTGTGTCAAACGCCCGGGCAAAGAGGAAACAGCCTCCCTGCCTCTTGGCCAGCCCTGTGCTGCATTCAGATCTCACTCTGTGTTGTTTTCTTGCCATACTTGTATTTAAAGTCAACTTCTATTTCCCAAAAAGACACCCCCACAGATACACACCCCAGGCTCCACATGACTTTCAAGTCATGTTAGGGCGTCTATCCTTCCTCAAGAATCTGTGAAAAGTGAGACTTTGTCTCCAAAAAAAAAAAAAAAAAAAAAAAAGAAAGAAAGAAAGAAAGAAAAAGAAAAGCCAGGCACAGTGGCTCATGCCTGTAATCCCAGCACTTTGGGAGGCCAAGGCAGGTGGATTACCTGAGGTCAGGAGTTCAAGACCAGCCTGGCCAACATGGTGAAACCCCGTCTCTACTAAAAATACAAAAATTAGCCTAGCATGGGGGCACATGCCTATAGTCTCAGCTACTGGGGAGGCTGAGGCACGAGAATCACTTGAATCTGGGAGGCAGAGGTTGCAGTGAGCCAAGATTGTGCCACTACACTCCAGCCTGGGCAACAGAGTAAGGCTCTGTCTTAAAAAAAAAAAAAAAAAAAAAAAGAATCTGTGAAGTGTACACCAGAGCCCATACAAGGTTTATTTGCAACTGAAGTTAAACAACACTAGGGACTCAATTTGACCTCCATTACCTGGCTGCTTTATCTCATTGCCTCAGTTCTCCTTGGGTCAAGAAGGTTACTAATAACCCTTGGCAAGTCAGCAGGCAGAACCATTCTTACACTAGTAATAGTTTGATGATTACATAGTGCTTGTATAGGCCAGACTTTCTCTCAGTGCTGTTTCTGTATTAATTTACTTAATCCTCACAAACTCCCTGAGGTGGGTTCTGTTAGCCCCATTTTACAGATGAGGACAGTAAGGAGGTCAAGTACTCTGCCACCTTGAGAGGAAGAATAGGCTTGAAATCCTGTAGTTCCACTCCAGAAGCCAGCTCATAACTACCATCTCTGAGTAAGAACTTTTTCAGCAGACATGACCATTTAAGCGCCCTCATTTGCACACACGTTAGTGGTTGCGGGGAGTACAGAAAGCAAATCCCACTGCTGATGTCTGGAGGACAGAGGAGACTGTATCCTACCAGTATTTTCCAGTCCCAGGGTAGCAAGCAGAACAGCGTGCTACCCCAAACCTACCTGGAAGCACTCAAGTGACTACAGCCAGACCTGACAGAAAACAAAAGCCGAGCAAGAGAAACAGAAGTAGAGGATGTCGGCCCTCCCATCCCAGCCAGGGTAGGAAGGGATGGAGATGGAGCAAAGCCAGCCAGCCAGTGAATTGGAGACCTCAGGTGAATGGTCCAGGAACCCCACACTAATCTTGATAGAGGAAGGAGCTTGCTGAGTGGAAGGGAGGACAAGTTTGCAGTCTCCTTCTCCCCTTTGCAGACCCTCCACTGCATACCAGATAATGATGGGCTGACCAGGATTTGTAACGCACTCCCACCATCCCCACCATAGAATAGGTAGGTAGGTAGACAGACAGAGAGGCAGGGCGCGGGAAGAGACAGAGATTAATTTAAAATACTCAAGATGGAACCAGTCACTCCTCACTTCACCCGTTCCCTTCTGCTTCCCCACATTTTTGCATCAGAAAATTATGCTTGGAGAAATGAACACACACCCTCTCTCTCTCTCTTTCTTCTTTCAGCACATTCTTTTGTCAAGGACCTTTATAAGCATGTAGAATTTCCACATTTGATAATTTACAGCAAACTTTTCATTTGGGTATTAAAATGTAGACACATGAAAAGCTCCCTGACACCACTTCTCCTGGCAATAGTAACATATTTATGTAAAAGAATTCACAATACAGATTTTATGTTAATATTCCTTAATCTTTACTTCTTGCATTTCAACTTAACTTCCCTCATAGGAAACAGCTTCCAGACTCCCCTTCAAATATTCACAGGGCCTATTGTAGATGAGAAACGCATGCTCTACATAAACACATCCCTCCCCTGACCACCTCCTCAACCTCGCTGCCACCGAAAACACTGGCAGCCCTGACTATATGGGCGATTCCGCACCACCGACTCACAAAGAAGTGTTTCCAAGGTGAAGCACCTGATGGAGTAGACACATGTTAAGTAACATATTGGAGTTCCTAAAATTTTGATAGAAATATAAATAAACCAAGTTTTCAGACCTTGATCTGCCACTAACATCTGACCTTGGGCAATATTCAACAGCATTTGATGAAGATTTTTTATTAACTACTGGGTATGAGATCAGTGGGTTATGAAAGATACAGTCCCTGCCTTCCAGGGATTTGCCATCTAGTGAAAAAGACAGACATGGAAACATGAGCCGCAATCAAAACGAAGTACAACTACTGTCAGAGAGGTCTGCAAATGAGTGTTGCAGAAATGCAAGGAATCGATAATTACATTGAACTGAGAGGATTAGAGCAGGCTTCATGGACAAGGTAGCATTTGAGCAGAGCATTGGGTGAAATTAGTTAGATTTTGATAGGTGGAGAAGATGAGCAAGAAAACACGAGCAAAAGCTGGAAGTAGGAAATGCGTGGCAGCACACAAAGGCAGGAGAGTAGCCAGGGGAATTGAAGCACAGTCTGTGGGGGACTATGGTGACAGGGAGGTAGATGGTGGCTCTGAAATCATGGTAAGAACTCTGGACTTACTGTGCAGGCAGTGCAGATCCACCCAGGGTCTTAAGAGGAAAATGGAGCATGGGGTTTTTAAAAATGGATCAGAGAATCAAGAGATTGGTAAGCAGAAGGTGGTTAGGAGGACACCCAAGCAGTTTAGGTAACAGATGATGAGGGAAGTCATCTAATTGCAGGGCCTTAGCATCATCTCCTTTTCTCCAAATGAGGGAACAAGGTCAATTAGAGAATCAACAAGCCTAAGTATCTTGAGGCTGACTTAGGGGCTCACTCTCCTGAGGTTCTAATTGCATCTGGTACATGATCTTCATCACAGCAACTCCCACTGAATTTTCACAGTTCACTTTCATGTCTGTCTTTTTACCATTAAAAGTGCCTTGTAAGCAGGGCCTATGGCATATGGCAGTCAGTCAAACATCCCAATCATGCTACTCTATTCATTTTGATTTCCAGATAAAGATATGGAATCACCCATAATCACAGATAAGAAAATAAAAATCCGAATTTCCTGTCTCTACTGTTAACTAGTTCTGTCTTAGAACAAGAAAGCCTTAGAATTATGATATGTGTCTACGTATTAAGGACCGAGGGGTTAGTTTCACAGTCTTTTCATATCCCAGTTTTCCTTTCTAGTTCTCAAAAAGTGGAACCACCAGCTTCCAATCTCTTTGAGTTATGTCCTCTAATTACTAACTCTTCTCACTGTACCTTCTGAGCTACCTAAACTGCACTGCAACGACGACTCATCGCCAGCCTCCCAGGCTCCTCTCAATCAACTCTCATTTGGTGATTGTGGACTAAACTACAGAAAGTGTCCAAAGGACTCTCTTTATCTCTAGCTCCACAGATTCTGTTTTTCAAATGTCAACTTCCCTCAAATTCTTGGCTGCATATCAGGTACAACTATATTTAATGATACTGGTATCTGAATGAACACAACAGAACCTAGAGAATAAACCCTCAATAATCATGAACTCCCAAATTCAGAAATACAATAGCCTATAATTTGCCTTGTGTTTCATAATATAAATATGACTGAAAATGTAAGGGATCTCTTCAACCCCTAATGACTTATTTCCCTCATAAGGAGTGATTTTGCATTAGTCATATTTTTCTCTGAAATAATTTAAAAACTTTTTTTCTTATTTTCGTATGGTAAATTCATTCATGGCCTTGACCTAACCACCCTTTAATCTGGTCAATACTTCCATTTTTCGGGTTAGGTAGAATTACTTTCTTAGTCGTCTTCACTTCCATCTCTGACACTAGCACTTGACTTTCTTTGGGGAGCCATTTCTAAAGAAGCTGCCTTAAAAAAAAAAAAAAAAAAAAAATCACAGTGTGAGCATTCCTTGGTCCAGACTTGGAATGGACCTTTCTCAAGGCCCTCTGAAATTGCGAGGATCAGCAGTGGGCGTGGCTCATTCACTAGCAGACCCACTTGCTCTTGGAACCCATTTTAGCTTGTAAATTCAAGATTCAATTTTGTGCTTTGGCGAAACTACAGATTTCTTTCTATCTCACACTTTTGGGGTTCTTTTAAATACACAAAATGTTTTCCTTTTTTAAAAATTTCCAACTTTTATTTTAAGTTCAGGGGTACATATGCAGGATGTACAGGTTTGTTACATAGGTAAATGTGTGCCATGGTGGTTTGTTGCACAGATCATCCCGTCACCCAGGTATTAAGCCCAGTATCCATTAGCTATCCTTCCTAATCCTCTCCCTCCTTCTCCCACCACCCTCCACAAAATGTTAAATCTGCAAATACCAGGTGTCTATTAAAGAACCAAATAAATCTTGCCCTTCAAAGTGGTAGCCACATTGGGCAACATTTCTAAGGTTTATTATAAAAATATATCTAATCCTTTGTTCAAAATATTTTTGAAGTTCAACTCTGAAATGACCATCAGAACCAGTTTACAAGCCTTATCAAAAAACAGAGCCCATGACTTTATAGTCACATTTTCTTTTTGACTCAGAGATGCATCACTCCATGTGATCAACAACCACCTTAGCCGCCAGACTTGGCTCCCTATGCTTTTTTCACTTCCTACAAAGTCAATCCACTAAAACAGTTGCCACCAAATAACAGTAATAGCAAAAGTGTGCTAAAATGAGAGAAGGTTTTGGGAAGATGGCAATGTTCCATATCATAATTGTGATGGTGATTATATAAATATATACATTTATCTAAACTCACAGAAGTATGCAGTGAAAATTAGTGAAGTTTACTTTATGTAAATTATACCTCAAAAATTTTTAATTGTGAATTCTGAAGACAATTTGCAAAGAATTATCCATATCTTAAGAATGAAAATAAATGTATGAAGCTTTTGATAATTCTAAAGGAGCAAAATTATAACAATCATTTAGATTAGCTAGAGAACTATATACTCATAAACAAAATATGACACAGAACACATTTCCTAGATTATGCACCAAAAATACCAGGTCTTTCATTTTCTCTTTCAGATGAATATACTACCTGGATTCTCTTTCAGTAAGATTGTGTTTCCGATGGGTTCATTGAGCCATTTACATTTTATCTTGGATTTGTGACCACTGATATTCAGCTGTTGGATGACTACTTAGAGTAAGATCCAGTGTTTAGCCATAAATCAAGCTACTTGGCTCATTCAGGTGTTTCATCCTTCTTCTCAGCATTACTCTAATCATGCTATGATCAACTAAGTTAAGTGAGCTAGTCATAGGCCAGGCCATGGGTCACTAGTATCGGGCTTTAAAAGAGTTCTCTAAAACCAGCAGGATTTCTCCAAGTCATTTCAAACCTCAGGAGCTTTGTTTTGGCTGCAGTGCATGAATAGCAAGGGCAGGCTGAATTCGCTTTCTCTACTTCAGTCCATTGTTTTGGTCACTTGCAGGCCAAATTCAAAACAGTGCTGAATTTATCGGCGAAGATTAAAACACTGGGAAGTCATTACTGATTTGTTTGGATGGGTCTACATCGTAAAGGTTAAGTGTAATAAGTGTAGGTTCTGGACCACAGACTCTTGGAAACCTCCTTGTTTCATTGAGCAGTTATTACTGGAACAGAGCCTTGGCATCACCCCCACAGGGAGCTATATATTCAAGTCAGGCCCCAGTCAGGATATTTCTTGGTCAAAGGATAAATTAGGTCTCCTGAAATAGTCCTGATAGGCCACCAACATCTGTGAATACTACAAGTTCACACTTGCAATCAAAATCACTAATTCTCAAAAAACAAAACAAAACAAACAAACAAAAAAACCAGCTCAGAGGATGGGATGCTGCCACAATTGTCTCTCCCTTGTAGACAAAGAATGGTCAAAAACCATTTGCTTTCAATCCAAACTGCTTTGATAAATCTTGCTGAAGCAACAAAAAGAGCTATGTTTTGCAGAGATGATAGAATTACCTTTCACCATTACATCAGAACAAAAACCTCCAAGAAAGGCAAAATTTCTCATTCTCCCATCTAACTACATTCACAGGCAAATCCCTAAAATTCAAAGCCAAATTACATACAAGTATTTTACATAGCTTTTTTTGCATCTAGAACATCTATTAATTCAAAATGTGGTTGATCAATTAACATCCTACAATGTTCCTTTAAAACCAAACCAATGAAAAATCAATTTATTCTTACATTTAATTGAACTTAATAAGTGTCTGTTACATGAGTACTATGTTAACCACTATTATAGATTTTGGAGAAATACAAGGCATGATATCATTCCTTAATGTACTTGTAATTTCATTGAGAAAGGCAATGTACACATTAAACAGCTAGTTGAATTTGGCAATATCCTAAACATTGCTGGGCTTCCATTTCCTCACTTGTAAAATGAAGGAGTCAAAAGAGATGATTCTTGAGACTCTTCTAGGTCTCAAGTTCTATAAACCTTTCAATGCCTACTTAGAAAACAATCCAAGATAATATATGGTGAAGTCCAGATAATACATGGTCAAGTCCATATATTATATTGTATTTATTGATAAATAATCAATACAATAGGAGGTCAGAGGAGAGAGGATCAATTTTGAGGTGGCAAAGGTTTTCTGGAAAAAGAAGCTTCAGCTTGGACTTGAAGGACGGGTAGAAAGTGAAGGGGGCAGGGAGGCGGTCAGTGTTTACTGAGAGTGCAGAGGGCTTGTGCAGAGGGACTGGAAACATTCTTGATTAGGGGCAGGGAAGATGAGTTTGTATTTGTCTCTGTGGATAAAGGGATTATATGTTGTCAAGTGGTGGATTTAAGTAGGGGAAGTGATATGACGACTTGGTGACATGATCCTATTAACCTGAAAGTCAGATCACACCATTCTCTTCTCAGAACCATCCAGCAGCATTCCATCTCTCTCAGATAAAAGTCAAAGTCCCTGCAAGGGCCTGCAAGGCTCTGCAGCGTCTGCTCCTTCCACCACTATCAACTGTCACCTTATCTCCTCCTCTCCCACACCAGCCTCCTCAGACTCTTCCTCATATACCAGGCATGCTTCAAGCATTTTCACATGTGTTTCCTCTGCCTAGACTGCTCTTCCCTCAAGTATCTCCATGTTTGGCTACTCCTTCATGTAATTGGTCAAATGTCACTTTCTCAGTGAAGCCTTCCCTATCACCATATCTGAAATTGCAGCCTACCCTTTCCATACACACAGGTCACACACATGAGCACGCATGCATGCATGCAAACACACACACCCCATATACCTCCTTATCTCCCTTCCCTGTTCTACTTTTTTCATTACATCTACCATATTCTACCATGTGATAAGATTTATTTACTTTGTAAAATGTCTCTATCCACTGCCCTCTTCCCTTGGGTAGTGTAAACTCCATGAGGAAAGGGGGTTTTGTCTGCTTTATTCACTGCCATATTTCCCGAGCCTAGAACAGTGTCTGGCTTAGAATAGGGGCCCAGGAACTATTTGTCCGGTGAATGAAGGCATGAATGTAATGAAAAAGGTGTGAAGTTATTAACCTCACAGATTGAATTGCAAAGTGGAGGGCCCAGAGGTTATGAAAACTTGGACTAAAGGAAGGCAATGGGAAGAAAAAAGGAGCTGACTAGGAGAGACTTCATCAAGAAATAACAACCAGGGGCTGTTAACTACCTCAGTATTCAGGCCTGGATTAAAGGAAACATATTCACCATGGCAATTAGTAGAATGTTAAGGGCAAAAGAGGAACTGAAAATGTACTGAAAATAAAATGATGCATAGTTTTATAAACAAATATCAGTCAGATTTAACTTCAGTTGTTTCCAAACATAATTGATTGCTATTTTCTTCCTGCTTACATTTCTGAGAATGGCTAAAAGGAAACTAAAAAAGAAGGAAGTGGGAAATGTATAACGTGCCATACTTTCCTTTTAAGGCGACTTCAGCCTGAATGCTGGGCAAAGCCTCCCATATTTCACAATTTGTTCTCTATCAGCTCTCAGGAACACAAAATACAGGAAAGACAGATCCTGTTCTTCTGGTTTTTTTTTTTTTTTTTCTTTTCTTCTTCTCTTCATTATGTTTTCTCCTCCCCCAAAACAGTAATCAGGGCAGATGACAAGAAATCTTTCTAACATCAGCCTTGGTGTAATAAGCATCTTGGAAATGGAAAAAGAAAGAGGACATGTGATGAAGTCTTTACCAGTCTGCGCAGATGTTAAGACTTTACCAGAGCCATAGCAAGAAAATACTATTTATGGGAGCTTAATATCTTATTCAGATATTTCTTTAGAAATTATGAAGGCATAGTACATGAACATCCAGTCATCCAATATTACTTAGAATTGTAGGTGATATCTTCAGGAAAGAAAAGGTGGACGGTCTTATTTCCTGATTGAAGAAATCTCAAGTACAGTTGAGAATCTGTATGTGGTTAGTATGTACGTAAGACATGAGCTTTAAAAGCAAATCCTACATTTCCGCAAATTCAAATTTTACTATTACCTCTTTTTAAAAAACATTCAGTATGCTTTAGAGGCATTTGCTTAATTAAGTTTGATTCTATACTTATTTTTCTGCCTTTTAAAATACACACCCAATTAAAACTAAATCAGTGGTTCTCAACTAGGGTGATTTTCTTCCCTCCAGGGCACATCTGGCAATGTCTGGAGATATTTTAGTTTTCACAACTGTGGGGAGAAGAGGGTGTCACATCCATTAAACAGAAGCCAGGTACTACGGTCTGAATGGCTGTATTCCCACAAAATTCGTATGTTAAAACCTGATCATCAATGTACCATATTAGAAGGTGGGGCTTTTAGGAAGGGAATTAGGTTGTAAGGGCAGAACCCCATGAATGGGATTAGTGCCCTTATAAGAGTTCCTGGTGAGCTGCTTTGGCCCTTCCACCAGGAGAGATACAGCAAAAGGCACCATCTAGGAAACCAGGAAACAGGCCCTCACCAGACACTGAATGTTGATCTTGGACTTCTCAGCCTCCAGAACTGTGAGAAATAAATTTCTGTTGTTTATAAACTACCTAGTTAATGGTATTTTGTCACAGCAGCCCAAATGGACTAGGGATGCTGCTGAACATCCCAGAGTACACAGGACAGCCCCCACCACAGAGAAGAATCTAATTTAAAATGCTGATAGTGCCATGGGTGAGAAACTCTGGCCTAAATCATCTCTGATAGAGATCCCCAAATTATGATAAAGCAATAACCATTTTAGTCCAAGTGTGTGCTTCACATAAGACTAAGGAGTAGAAGAGTGGAGCTCTGCAAATTGCATTGTTTAAAAATGTAGTCAGACCCTACTTTGGAACATTCTGCCCTTATTGGTAATACTGATTATGAACATATAGATTAAGTCTCCAGATAAGAATTAAAAGGATGTTCTGGCCGGGCATGGTGGCTCACACCTGTAATCCCAGCACTTTGGGAGGCCAAGGCGGGTGGATCATCTGAGGTCAGGAGTTCGAGACCAGCCCAGCCAACATGGTGAAACTGTCTCTACTAAAAATACAAAAATCAACTGGGTGTGGTGGTGGATGCCTGTAATCCCAGCTACTCAGGAGGCTGAGGCAGGAGAATTGCTGGAACCCGGGAGGCAGAGGATGCGGTGAGCCAAGACCTCGCCACTGCACTCCAGCCTGGGTGACAGAGTGAAACTCCCTATCAAAAAAGAAAAAAAAATGATCTTCTATGCTCTTTTCTGTTCCTACACAGAAATTAAGGGAAATTCATCAGAGAATCAGTGAATACCAAAGCTGAAAGGGACTGCAGAAGGTAGTACAATGGATCCTCTCACTTTACTGACGGGAGGGGAAGTGGTGCAGACTGAGGTCCACAGTCTTGCTTCCAGGCCCCAGCTGGTCAGTTTCAGAGCTTGGATTAGGATTCACTCCACCCCTCAGGTCTGTGCTCCTTCTCCTTGACTCAGAAGCAGATGTGAAAAATGGAGCCCAAGAAGGTTACAAAAAAAAGTCTTTGGACCAAAGTCTCCCTCTTGATTTCAGCCTCAAAGGAAGTGAGCTAATGTGGAGATACACGGCACTTTTGGCTCCCCATCCTTGGGAGTGGTGAGCCTCCCAAGCACAGGAGAATTCTCTATCCCAAGGCCCAGATCGCATTAGCCAAGACCTCTCCAGGAGGCCTGTTGGAGTGAGCAGAGAAGAGCCTCAACAGGTGGCAAGTGGTCTCAAGTGCCACTTCTCTCTGAAAGGAAAGTCCTGCAAAAATGAAGATCTACAAATGCTTTAAAAACAAGTGGCAGAAGATGGCCTCTCTGCCCTTTCTCCACCTGGGTAAGGGGCAGTTGACCCTCACTATGTCTTCCAAATGCCTCCCATGACTTCCCAGCATCAACCACATAAAAAAGAAAAAAAAGAGGAGAGCACATAACTACGCTATGCATTCACAACATT
Organism: Rhinopithecus roxellana; assembly: GCF_007565055.1. Classification (NCBI taxonomy): domain Eukaryota; kingdom Metazoa; phylum Chordata; class Mammalia; order Primates; family Cercopithecidae; genus Rhinopithecus; species Rhinopithecus roxellana. Next base: position 76,891,282 of record NC_044550.1, read on the forward strand.
CTCTTCCTCTGGAGCTCCAATCTGGGCTCTGGCAGCTTATCAAAGAGCCTTGGGTCTCTTTGTCCCCCATCCCCAATCTGTCTTGGTGGCTCTCTTTGGCCCTCCCATGGATGACATTCCCCCCTACCAGTGACCTTGCCAGTCAGTCTGCCCACCTGGCCTCCTCACAGAACTGGCTATATAGTAGGAAACGGATTTGCCACTTCTCCATTTCCAGATGGCACTGAAATAAGTACACATCCTCCTTTCACTTTCAAAGAGCTCTGTGACTAGTTACCTTAGAGAAACTGACAGAACAAAGCAACAAGCCTGTTCATGTGGCACTAATAAAATCATAATATTGGCCACTACTTATGAAGCATCTTGTATGTGTCCAGCTCTGTATTAGGTGTTATACCTGCATTATCTACAAGTCTTTCATCAATCCTGCAAGGAAAGTATTATTTTTACTACCATTGTAAAGGTGAGAGAACTAAGGATTAGAATGATTTGAGACCACAGAACCTGTAAATAAAATTTTAAGCATTTTGGTCTAAGTTGCTTTTCTCTTCAACATGCTAGAAATGAGTCTAGACTTACCTGGCTCATAGCTCCCTCTTTAGCTCTTTTACATGGCATTCATTTAAACATGCCTTCTTACATTTTTCTGCTTGGAGGCAGAGCTTGTCCATCCACCCCTCAGTAGAGACCACTGCCTCCCAGACCCATTTGCCCCTGTCTGCTGAGCTCCTTCTATACTGTCCACATGTTCCCTAGTTGCTGCTTTAGCTCTCTCCAGGCCCAGTCACTAACAGTTGGGTTAGTGGTTGCTACGGTCTGAATGTGTCCCCTCAAAAATTCAGGTGTTGCCAATGTGACAGTATTAAGAAGTAACGGGGCCTTTAAGAGGCCATGAAGGCTACTCCCTCATAAATAGCAGTAAGGCCCTTATAAAAGAGGCTTCCCACAGCGTTCAGTTAGCTTGACTGTCTACCTCTCTGCCATGTGAGGACACAGTGTTCCTCCCCTTTAGAGGATGTGGCATCAAGGTACCATCTTGGAGGCAGAGAGTAGCCTTCCCCAGACATCTGAACCTGCTGGTGCCGTCATCTTGGACTTCCCAGCCTCCAGAACTGTGAGAAAACAAATTTCTGTTCTTGATAAATTACCCAGTCCTGGGTATGTTGTTATAGCAGCACAAAATGCACTAAGGGAGTGGTTCCCTGGAACAACTGCCAATAGTAAGTAGGAATATCCCATTGTCCCACCCAGGGTCTGGGTGAGTATGGACAGTCTCAAGGGCTTGACTGAGCACTGAGCCATTTTCTCTCTGGACTATCTTACTGTTTGGCTGGCCTGCTACAGAGCTTCTGGGATCTGGGCTCTCCCTTTATGCATTCAGCGTCTTCCAGAGGCCAAGTCCAGCCCTGACCCCAGCTAGCTGTCTGGAGACCCTAGTTCAGACAAGCCTCTTTATCTTGGGGCTTGAGGCCTGGCTTCTGGGATCTCTCACCTCATCTGGAAGGATCCTTTAGGCTTTACAACAAAGCCTGGGTCCACTATGAGAATCAGTTGTCACCATCTACCCTGATCCCTTAGAGAAATTCCCTTCCCCCACCCTCTGCATACACACCTCCTTTGACCATTACTATGGCCTTATTTTGACTTGATTTTTTTTCCCAGTCTCTGAAGCTTTGTGAGAGTTCTGGCTAAGACATCATCTCCCTAGCCTCCATTCCTGGTTTAGACCCAGGCTTGATTTACTTATTTACATGGAGTCCAAACATATCAAAAATCTAATGCCCTGGGCTACCCTGATTGTAGTCTGCTCACCCTCTAGATCCCAGTTAACTTAGAAAGACTCATAAAGGTGCTTTTAATCTAATGATAGAGTTAAGTCATCCAAATCAAGAGTCCACAGACTCCTGGGGGATTCATTGTCCATTCAACAAATATCCACTGAGTGTCTACTATGTAGTCAGCACTGATGGTGGCATTTGGTGGATTCAGCAGTGAATGTGACAGCCAAGGTTCTTCCTCTCAAGGAACTCATATTCTGCTGCAGGAAGACAGGCAATACATGAATAAACAAATAATAATAATAATAATAAAAAAACTATTGGTGGTCAGCCTCACTCAGAGAAGTAAAATAGGATACTGCGGTAGAGAATTGCGTAGCCAGAGAATACTACTCTCTGTTGATTTTAAGCTAAAATCTGAATTACAAGAAGCATTCCAGGCAAAAGCTCTGGGTTGAGAACAGAAAGAATGCCAATGTTGTTTTTAAAAACAATCTTTTATTTTAGAAATAGTATATTAGTTTCCTAGAGCTGCCATAACAAAATACCACAGACTGGGCAGCTTAGACAACAGGCATTTATTTTCTCAGAGTTCTGGAGTCTGGAAGCCCAAGATCAAGGTCCTGGCAAGGTTGGGTTCTTCTGAGGGCTCTCTCCTTGGCTTGCAGACAGCTGCCTTCTTGCTGCCTCTTCACATGGCCATCTCTCTGTGCACAGGCACCCCGGTGTTTCTTTTCTTTTAAGGACACCAGTCACTTTGGCTTAGCGCCCTACCCTAATGGCCTCATTTTAACTTAATCACCTCTTTAAAGCCCTTATATGCAAATATGGTTCTATTCTGAGGTACTAGGGCTTTAGAATTCAACATATGAACATTGTGGGCAGGGGTGAGGAACAGTTCAGCCCATGATAAATAGTTTTAGATGTAAAGAAAATTTGCAAAGATAATACAGAAAGTTCCCATATATCCTGTACCTAGTTTTTCCTATTATTAACATCTTATATTAGCACGGTACATTTGTCACAGCTAATGAACCAATATTGACACATTATTATTAACTAAAATCCATACTTTACTCAGATTTTCTTCATTTTTACCTAATGTCACTTTTGTGTTTTAGGATCTCATCCAAGATACCAACATTACATTTAGTCATTATGTTTCATTAGGCTCCTCTTGGCAGGGACAGTTCCTCAGGCTTTCCTTGTTATAGATAACCAGTTTGGAGAGGATGGGCCAGCTATTTAGAGACTGACAAGCTTGTAGAAAGTCTCAGCTGTGATTTGTCTGATGTTTTTCTCATGGCTAGACCCGTGTTATAGATTTTCAGGAAGAAGACTAGAGATAAAGTGCCATTCTCATCACGTCATATCAAGGATGCATGATATCAACATGATTTATCACGACTGATTTGAAGCTTCATCATCTGGCTCAGGGAGTATTTGCCATTTTCCTCATTGTAAAGTGACTCCTTTTTCCCCCTTCCTTTTTCTACTGTACTCTTCAAAAGGAAGTCACTATGTGCAGATCTATTCAAAGAGTGGGAAATTATGCTCCACTTCCTTGACGGTGGAGATTCTACACAAATTATTTGAAATTCTTCTGTGTGATAGATTTGTCTTTTTCCACATTGATTTTTTTCCATCACTTAATTTATACCAGTGTAGATTCATGGATGTTTATTTTATACTTTCAGTTATAATCCCATGCTACTTTATTTATTTTGCTCAGATTGTCCCAGCTTTAACCTTAAGCACTTGTTCAGTTGGCTCCCGTGCCCTTTTGACATACCCCTATTATTATGGGAGTTTTTTTGAATACTTCCTTAACTCTTGCTGTTACAAGATTCTTCTGGCTCCTCTATTTCCCACCGCAGCCCTACAATCAGCCATTTCTGCAAGAAGCTATGGTTGTTTTTACTGGAGAATGGTATTAGAAACCAAGGTCCGGGTCCCACATGTGTTCACTGTTGCTGTGGTGTAATTCCTAGGCCCTTTCAACTGACAGAGCAAGGGCATATGTGTGTGAATGCTAACCTACGTATATATACATATCTATTACATATTGATGTATATGCATACATCTGTATCTATATTAAGCTAAACATGAGTTCATACTGATGTTTTCAACTCTAATACATCACCAAACAGACCACTCTAGCCTACTCTCCTTGCTTCACTGTAACCTCCACTTCAATAGTGAGAAACCTGCCTCCCACCATCTACTTATTTAATCATTCAATTCCAATATATCATATGTTGTTTCAGAAGTGTTTATCTGCACCTCCTCTAAGAAAAAAACTATCAATCAGAGCACAATGCTTATATACAACTGCTTTTGCCTTCAGTTTTGCAGTCTCTATGCATTTTCAAAGTTACTTAGGTCAGCATCTTTATCGCCCAATTCCTTCAGTGAGGTAAATTCATATATTCGTGATAGTTAGATTCTTTTGTCACAGTCTGCATTCCTTCTTGGGATCCTCTGATCTCCTAAATATTTTGTTTAAATTTCCACACATAAAGGTACATTCTTTGTGCTGTAAAACTCCATTGATTTTGACATATGTAGTGTCACGTGTTCACCTTTGTGGTGTTATACAGAGTATATCCACCACCCTAAAAAATCCCTGCGCTTCACCTATTCTACCCTCCTTTCCTCCCAAATCCCTGGTAACCACTGATCTGTTTACCATCTCCAAAGTTTTGCTTTTTACAGAACGTCCTAAAAATAGTCATACAATATATAGCCTTTTCAGACCAGCTAGAATACCTATGTTACAGAAGAGAGGTAATCGTCAACAGGTTAAATGTTGCTGAGAGGTAAATAAATACAGAAAAGTGACTTCAAGTTGATTATCTCTTATCCAAAAGGCTTGGGACCAGAAAGGCTTTGAATTTTTATTTTTTGGATTTTGGAATATTTGCCTTATACTTTGCTGGTTGAGCATCTGAAATCCAAAAAATATCCGAAACCCAAAATGTTCCAGTGAGCATTTCCTTTGAGCTTCATGTCAACACTCAAGAAGTTTCAGATAGTGGAGCATTTCAGATTTCAGATTTTTGGATTTGGGGTGCTCGATCTGTGCTAGATTTGGTAACATGGAAAACAGTACTAGAGGAGGGCGAAGATGTAAAATATCATTTAGAAAGTGAAAAAGCAAACACACTAGGGAAGGCAGAGTAAGTGTGCTGGGCAGTGGAGTATCCACTTGAGAATCCATTGTCAAGAGTTTCAAGAGGGAATGGTCAGCACCCCCGTGTGTTTTACTCCAGTGATGTCCAGCAGCTGCGATGCAGGCACACAGTAGCTGGGTAGATGGATTTAACCAGGGCTTGGATTTTGCCAGTCAAGTTTAATGGAGGATAAGATGGGAGAGAATGTAATGAGTAGACATACAGATGCAATTATAATAATGGAGATCTGAGTTGGTTTAAGAGGGAAATAATGTATCAGGAAAACACGGTGGGGTTCGCAGATGGGATGAGTTTTGATGAAGTCAAGAAGTGGGAGCCAGAACAGGAGGTGGCAGTGGAGTAGTGGGCTATTTGAAGGTAAGATCAGTTATTGCTGTTGACAGGTCAACAGGGTGGCCTTGAGAATAGATGGTTCACATGGGGTGGAGGAGAACATATTGCAAGTGAGGAGATCAAGAAGCCACAAAACCATGAAAATAGATGGATAGTGATATCATCAAATATATTGACAGGGGTTGGGATGGAAAGAAAAGGATAGTAACCAAGGTTCTAAAATTAACTGTGAATGGGGAGGAGTAGCCAGAGGATTCATACATATTTTAACAAGCATGGATACCAATTTCTGTGTTCCTCTTGCTTTGTATGAAAAAGTCAACATACCTAATTTCCTGACACGATTAGGCATCCACTTATTACAGCATAACCTACACAAAAGAGGATCACAAGACAAGGTTAAATACTTCACTTCTGCTCTTTCAAATATACTATTTAGATAGTGTATCAGAGTTCTCTAAAAAAAAACAGAACCAACATGAGATTTATTTTAAGGAATTGGCTCATGCGACTGTGGGGGCTGGCAAGTCTGAAATTTGTAGGGCAGGCCAGCATGCTGAAAACTCAGGCAGGATTTTATGCTGCAGTCTTGAGACAGAATTTCTTTAGTTTTTGCTTTTGAGGCCTTCAGCTGATTGGATCAGACCCACCCAGATATCCCTGGGTAATCTCCTTTATTTCAAGTGAACTGGTTAGTGATGTTAACTACATTACAAAATACCTTCACAGCAACACCCAGGTTAGTGTTTGGTAAGTAACTGAGCAGTATAGCTCCATCAAGTTGACACATAAGACTAACTATCACAGATGGTATAAATGGAATAGCAAACACAGAACAAGACAGCTGTTGCAGCTTTCTGCAATTTAATATGGCAAATATAGATTCTGGCAGTTTTTGATTAGAGGACATTCATTATGACATGGAAACACCACTAGATGATATTTTTCTATACACAAAAGTCAGCTTTTCTTTAGCATAGTAAGACATCCTCAAAGACTATCTCTGAAAGTTTTAAAAACAGGCCAAACGAACAAGAGTTTTTAAAGTTTCCTATAAGGTGACAGGTATTAGCACAGCACAAGCCAAGTCTAGAAGTAATAAAGTTGATCTTTCTTACAGGCAACTATTTTAGTTTTCAATGCCAATGACTCAAGAGTGAGGGTAGGAACATAACCCCAGACACAGAAGAGAAACCATGGAGCACAGTATGCTCAAATCTTAAAGATCTTCAAATCATAAAGTACATCACATGTTGGCCAATAAGCAGAAGGATTATGACAACACTCTATGCAACAACTGAAGTCTCACTGCATACAACAAAAGGTCAGTGCCTTTAGGTGTGCATATTTGTTTCCTTGAGCTAAAATAGATTGTGAGCAACAGTGAAACATCCCCACCTAACTTGTGAATCACTTAAACCAGGTGTTTATGTCATTTAGCTAAGCAGCCCCAAATGAGGAATGCATATGTACAAAGATTAAGATTCTGTGCTGTTTAGAGATGGACCTGTGAAGGGGGCTGCCCAGGCAAAGGCTCGTTCAGAGGCACTACACGCATGACCATATTTGCCCTAGCCTGTCGGGAATTAGCTAGAGTTCTACCATGTGCTACAGACACCAGGAAGAGTTTAAGCAAACCACACTAAAAGAGGCAACAAAGATCTCCACTGAGACCCTAATAGCAATTTCATTAAACACATTTTGGAATACAGTCTCTTCAAGAGTGGCTATGGAAACAGACCAGATCTCTTTGCTGTCTCTGAGGCCATGCCTCATCCTTCTCTTCTCAACTTCATTCCTGCTGGCTTCCCAAGTTCATTAGGAGCATCCTCTTTTGCAAATATCTAGCCCTCATTATGTTTCTTCTAGCTCTACGGAAAGCAGGCTCAGGATAAGCAGAAGAGCAGACCAGCACGTGCTTTCTGCCACCCATGGCTCTCATTGTTTCCTATGGACTGATAAATACAAATTGGTTTTTTTCCGAGTTTCATTGTGGACAGGGTCATCCCTTGTCATCAGAGTGCTGTCACACACAGTAGTCATTTGTTTATTCTTCTCCTTTCAGCTGTCCTCTTCCTCCTCCTATTATGTTTTTGCTTGGGCTGAGTATAACACTTCCTTAGCATACATGAGGGACAGACATATTTGCCAAGATCCAAGGATAGAGCATTTTGGAAGAAAGCCGAGAAAATGGTGTAGCCACTGAATTTCTACTTCTTTTTATTTAAAAGAAATATTTAGTCATTATCACTGGATTAAATACACACAAAACTGATTAGTTCTGGTTGTTATTCATTTTTCTCCCACTTCTTGTTTCTAAAAAATCTGCATTACAAACAACCCTCCTGGATCTTATTCCAATCAACCTATCTCAAGTCTTTCAATTAATATTCCTAATATAACCACTACATCGTTCGACTTACTTTTTTTTTTTTTTAAGCAATGAAAACCAATGCCAATGAATCATAAATCTCTACAAAAATAGAGGCCAAAGAGGTGAACCAGAGAGCAAACTTGACATTGGAAAGCAAGAGCCTCCCTGGCCTTCCCCTGTTCACTAAAGCCAGTGGCTCTGGTTAACGCAGGAAACACAGTAAATACACAGTAAATTGTACACACAAAGCAGCCATCGGCAATTTGCCTGGTGGGGTTGGATAGCATGTGGCCGATAGGTCTCAGGAGATGAGGAACAAACAGCCACGATGGATTAAGTGATTGCTATTGGCTGTGTGCTTGCCCTGAATATTTCACCATGGACAGTAATCAATTACTAGAGACCAGTAATGATACCACTCAAATGCACTTAGCACTTCTGCACTATCAACCTGAGGGCTGCCGACCTGCCACTTAGAAAAGGTTCGGGCTGTGTGAGAAGCGATCTGTGAGCTAGCCACTGTTCCCACTGTAGACCAGGCAGAAAAGCAGGCTGCTTTTTCTTCATGTTAAAAAGATAAATGGATAAATTAGCCACTCACCTGCCCTACATTAAGGTTTATTTTAAAACAAGCAATATTCTCCCTCTCCCTCACTCCCAGAGGGAGGACAGTTTATAAATATTTTGGCATCATACGACGTCTCCTGGACAGCAGTTTTTTGAGAGCAAACAGCTTCAAAGAAAATGACTGGGCAGAGGCCATGGTAAGGCCAAAAAACAGGTGTCTATTGTTTCTGAATACTGCCAGTCACCATAGCGTTGGGTTGTTATGATGTCACTTCTCATCTTTTTGTTCTGTGGTGGGAACGTATGTCCAGAATGCCTCAATCTGTATGCCATTCTTTATGGTGTCCATGAGAAGTTGAAAAAGAAAAATCAGCCTGTGTTTCTAGCATGTCAAAATATAAACCTGTTTCATCTCTTCTTGGGGTGTGGCATCTTTGTTCTCCCTGCGGTCATCTCCATTTAGAAAGATGATACTGTGTGGGAGTTCTCGGCATGAATCACAGAGCTGTCAGTACGTGGAGTCTGGTGCACCTTCCTGCCTGGACACTCCGTTTAGCACAAGTCTTTTATGAAACAGTGGACTGTGGCCGGGCCCCGCGGCTCACACTTGTAATCCCAGCACTTTGGGAGGCAGAGGCGGGTGGATCACCTGAGGTCAGGAGTTCGAGACCAGCCTGGCCAACATGATGAAACTTCATCTCTATTAAAAATACAAAAAAATTAGCCAAGCGTGGTGGCGGGCACCTGTAATCTCAGCTACTTGGGAGGCTGAGGCAGGAGAATCGCTTGAACTCAGGAGGCGGAAGCTGCAGTGAGCTGAGATCATGCCACTGCACTCCAGCCTGGGTAACACAGCAAAACTCCATCGAAGGAAGGAAGAAAGGAAGAAAGGAAGAAAGGAAGGGAGGAAGGGAGGAAGGGAGGAAGGGAGGAAGGGAGGGAAGGAGGGAGGGAGGGAGGGAGGGAGGGAGGGAAGGAAGGAAGGAAGGAAGGAAGGAAGGAAGGAAGGAAAGAAGGAAGGAAGGAAGGACAGTATAATCCTAGCACTTTGGGAGGCCGAGGCGGGTGGATCACCGAGGTCAGGAGTTCGAGACCAGCCTGGCCAACATGGTGAAACCTCATCTCTACTAAAAATACAAAAATTAGCTGGGCCTGGTGGCACGTGACTGTAATCCCAGCTACTCGGGAGGCTGAAGCAGGAGAATCACTGGAACCTGGGAGGCAGGGGCTGCAGTGAGCCGAGATCGCGCCACTGCACTCCAGCCTGGGCAAAACAATGAACTGTCTGTCCTACCATTACGACTCTGAAGGACCTTTAGGCTTAACAATAATGGGAACTAATTGAAAAGGGGGAAATGCCTTAGAAGAGTTGTCCCACACTTAATCCTTGAGGTGTATTTTTTTGCTGGATTTTAATAGTTTTTCCAGACAAGCAAAAATTCCCATTTCATGAGCTGGAGAGCACAGAAAAGTCTAAGTTCATTAAAGGCTCCCATCCAACTGCCATTTACAGATCACTTCAGTTCTTTAGTTGTCCCATCGTAAACTTACTCAAAACAGGGACAGGAAGGGGCAAAAGAGAGCATTTAAGAGAGTAGAAATACTTGCATCTTGACTGGGGTGGTGGTTACAAGGGTGTATGCATTTGTCAAAACTCAAACTGTGTACTTAAAATTGGTGCGTTTGTTGTATGTAAACTTCATCTCAATAAAATTGAAGTTAAACACTCTAGACTAACAAGCAGCTCCCAACTGACAAGCAAGATCACTGGCTGAGGAAGTGAGATGGACGTGTCCTTATCTTACCCCTGTTAAACGGGGGCAATCACTTTCAAATAGCACACATTCGTGAAGGAGTCACCCTGCTCTACCCCTGCTCAGCACCGCGGATGGAAGTGACTGCTCACTGTTGAACCTGCTTCTTCTCATCACCCTGCTCTACCCCTGCTCAGCATCGCTGATGGAAGTGACTGCTCACTGTTGAACCTGCTTCTTCTCTTCATTCCTTGCAGAGGCAGCTGCTGGCTACAGACTTTCTAAATTGCAAGTCGCCTCAGTTGGCAGAACTGCCCCTCCTCGACGATTTATAAACTCTGTCCATCGAGAGCACACTCCAGAGACAGGGCTCTGGACGGGACAGAAGCAGGAATCTTGGCCAAGGATACAAAGCTCCCAGAACTACCAAAGGCATTGTCCGCCAATAAAATATCACTCTGAATGGACTCATTCATGTCCCATTAACAAAAATGTTCCTAATAATAGGTGCCACCTTACTTATACCACAAGGGCACTGTGAGAATTAATGAAATAATGAGGTCTCTGGAGCACTTGCCCGGAGAGGCAGCCAGGAAAATCAGAAAATCAGAAAATCAGAACCATCAGCCTCCCCTGCGGCAGCATCTAAGGATGAAACACGCCCGACGGCTTCTGCTGCCTTTTGCCTGATCTTCCTCCCTCTTACCTGTATCATGCACATCTGGACAAAGTTTTTGTTGAACTTGTCACTAAATGTGTCTAACCTTTCGGCTCAGCCATCTTCAGTGTGGGATGCTATGATTCACGGTCCATGAGTCATGGAGCCCACAGGAATCACGGTGAAGCCCAGAAATGCTGCCTGCTTCCTATCCCACATGCATTTCCAAGCCATTGGTGAAAAGCTTCCTCCCGTTTGTCTCACTACCTAGGTGTTTTTGTCAGGCTACCCTTCTTCACTGAAAGCCAAGGCCTTTAAAGGATTGGATAGCAACAGGGAACATGTGAATATGTTCATGCCATAGCCAGTAATTTAACAATTTTATTCATCCAGTCTCTGCCCTTAGTACCACTGCTCACCCCTGCACCCCACCACCCACCCACCCACACACACACACACAGAGAGAGAGAGAGAGAGAGAGAGAGAGAGACAGATTCACTTCCAGAATAATTTAAATATCTTAAATATTAAGTATCTTTAAAGTATATTGTTAGGTAAAAGAAAAAAATCAGGACTGTAAGAAAAGAAATAGGATGGAATCAGAAGAAATTAATTGTTTTGTTTCAACAAAGTAATCTTGATTTTTTTCACTTTTCACACTTTTCAGAGTCTGAAGTATTGCTGACTATAACTTCTACAGAGTTATACAGACAACCTCACTATAGAGAAATCTTTATATTTACTTGAGAGGCTTAAAATAACATGTAAGAAAATAAACCCTGGTCAGCTGGGCACAGTGGGTCATGCCTGTAATCCCTGCACCTTGGGAGGCCGAGGTGGGCGAATCACGAGGTCAGGAGATCGAGACCATCCTGGCTAACACGGTGAAACCCCGTGTCTACTAAAAATACAAAAAAATTAGCCAGGCGTGGTGGCGGGCGCCTGCAGTCCTAGCTACTTGGGAGGCTGAGGCAGGAGAATGGTGTGAACCCGAGAGGCGGAGCTTGCAGTGAGCTGAGATCTGTGCCACTGCACTCCAGCCTGGGTGACAGAGCGAGACTCCGTCTCAAAAAAAAAAAGTAAATAAAAATAAACCCTCATCACCACACTATTTCTAATAATCATGAATCAACATGTGCTGAAAAGATGTTTAATAAGAACAATGTTTACAAACTTTAAATGGTAATACTAATATCATTTAATACATATTTCCAACATAAATCTTGTTCTTGAAAACATTATTATTGAAGGTTAAAAAGTTATTTCTGTGCCAATAGACTTTCTTTTGAAATAAATTGTTTTACTGAGGTAAAATTTACATATAAAGTCCACCAGGTCAGGCGCAGTGGCTCACACCTATAATCTCAGAGCTTTGGGAGACTGAAGCAGGGGGATCATTAAGCCCAGGAGGTCGAGGCTGCAGTGAGCCATGATCATGCCACCATACTTCAGCCTGGGTGACACAGCAAGACCCTGTCTCAAAAAAACAACAGCAAACCACCTATTTTAAGTATATAATTCAAAAAAATTTTCAAGTGTACAATTCAATATATTTGAGAGCTTTGCAATCATCACCACAATCCAGTTTGAGGACACTTCCATCACTCCAAAAACGTCTCATCATGCCTGTTTGGTTTAATTTCCACTCCCATAACCAATACAAAGCAGCCCCGGATCAACTTTGTGTCTCCACAGATCGGCCTTTTCTAGACATTTCACATAATTGGAATCATATAAATGCAGTCTTTTGTATCTGGATTCTTTTTAACTAGCATAGCTTTGGGGGGTATCCATCTTGCAGCAGGCATCGAGTTCCTTATAACTGCTGTGAAGTACTCCATCGTATGGCTGTATCATATTTTATTTACTAGTTGATGGACAACTTGGCTTGTTTCCAGTTTTTAGCTAAGAATGATTCTGTTATGAACATTTGTGTATGTTTCTGTGTGGCTATATTTTCATTTCTCCTGGGTAGATTCCTAAGAGTGTCATGGCCTCAGAGTAGCATGGCTGATCCACATGATAAGTTTTTCTTAGAGTTTAAAGTTGTTGTCACATTTTTCTCCCAAAACGGCTGTGCCATTTTACACTCCCACCAGTAATGTATGAGAATTTCAGATTCCACACTTTTACCTATAATTGTTATTGTGTGTCTTTTTTTGTTTTTGTTTTTTGAGACGGAGTCTCACTCTGTTGCAAGGCTGGAGTGCAGTGGTGCGATCTCAGCTCACTGCAGCCTCCACCACCTGGGTTCAAGTGATCCTCCTGCCTCAGCCTCCCAAGTAGCTAGGACTACAGGCGTGCACCACCATGCCCAGCTAATTTTTTGTATTTTTAGTAGAGATGGGATTTCACCATGTTGGCCAGGATGGTCTCGATCTCTTGACCTTATGATCTCCCCACGCTGGCCTCCCAACGTGCTGGGATTACAGGCATGAGCCACCACACCCAGCCTATTTTGTGTCTTTTTAAATACAGCCATTCCAGTGGTGTGAAATGGTGTCCCCTTGGATTTTAATTCACATTCCCATAACTAGTAATATTGAGCACATACTTCATGTTTATCTGTTTTGGTGAAATGTTATTTAAATCTTTTGCTCATTTCTAATTGAATTGTTTATATTCTAATATTTAGCTGCAAGAGTGTTTAAAATATAGACATATAGGGCCGGGCAGAGTGGCTCATGCCTGTAATCCCAGCACTTTGGGAGGCCGAGGCGGGCAGATCGCTTGAAGTCAGGAGTTTGAGACCAGCCTGGCCAACAGGATGAAACCCCGTCTCTATTAAAAATACAAAAATTAACCAGGTACGGTGGCACACCCCTGTAATCTCAGCTGCTCAGGAGGCTGAGGCAGGAGAATCGCTTGAACCCAAGAGGTGGAGGTAGCAGTGAGCCGAGATGGCACCCCTGCACTCCAGCCTGGGTGAGAGAGTGAGACTCTGTCTCAAAAAAAAAAAAAAAAAAAAAAAAAAAAAAGGCATACATACATACATACACACAAATATTACATAGATACATTTCGGATAAAAGTCCTTTATCAGATATATAATTTGTAAACATTTTTCTCCCAGTATGGTTCTTTTTTTCTTATCTTTTCCTTTTCTTAATCTTCTCTTCTGATCCTCAAAAGTTCTTAATTTTGGCCGGGTGCAGTGGCTCACGCCTGTAATCTCTGCACTTTGGGAGGCCAAGGAGGGTGGATTGCCTGAGGTTGGGAGTTTGAGACCAGTCTGGCCAACAGGATGAAACCTCATCTCTACTAAAAATACAAAAAATTAGCTGGGTGTGGTGGCAGGCGCCTGTAATCCCAGCTACTCAGGAGGCTGAGGCAGAAGAATTGCTTGAATCTGGGAGGCGGAGGTTGCAGTGAGCTGAGATCATGCTACTGCACTCCAGCCTGGGAAATAAGAGCAAAACTCTGTCTCAAAAAAAAAAAAAAAAGTTTTTAATTTTGATAAAGTTCAACTTACTGATTTTTCTTATATAGATTATACTTTTGGTGTTGTATCTAAGAATTCTTTGCTAAAACCCAGGTAACAAAGATTTTCTTCTATGATTTTAGATGTTTCATAGTTTTAACTTTTACACTGAGGCCAAATATACATTTTGAATTAATTTTTGTGTTTCGTGTGACATGGGGGTCTACCTTTTTGTAATGTGAATATCCAATTGTTCCAGGAACATCTGATGAAAGATAATAGTTTCCTCCATTGTATTGTCTTGGCACCCTTGCTGAAAACCAACTGACCATAATATACGCGTTTATTTCTGGACTCTCAAAATTCTGTTTCATTCATCTATATGATTATCCTTGCACCAATACCACATTGCCTTCAATACTTTCACTTTATACTACATTTTAAAATATGACAGAGTAGAGCAACTCCTCCACTCTTGTTCAGATTTTGCACAACAGTTTCAATTATAGCTCTATTGCATTTCCACATAAATTTAGGCCCAGCTTGTCAATTTCTACAAAAAATCTAGTTGGTATTTTACAGAAAGTGTGTTGAATTTACAGATCAGTTTGGGGAAAATATCCATCTTGACAATATTGAATCTTCCAATCTATGAACTGGAATGTCTCCCCATTTACTAAGATCTTTTATTTCTCTCAGTCATATTTTATAGTTTTCAGTGTATAATATAGTTTTACACTTCTATTGCTAACTTAGTCTTAAGTCTTTCTTTTTCAATATTATTGGTAATGGAATTGGGTTCTTAATTTAACTTTCAGATTGCTTGTTCTTTATAATAGAAATGCAGCCAGGTGCAGTGGCTCGTGTCTGTAATCACAGCACTTTGAGAGGCTGAGGCAGGAGGATTGCTTGAGGCCAGGAATTTGAGACCATCCTGGGCAACATAGCAAGACCCCATCTCTAGAAAGAAAAAAAGTAGTTGGGCATGGTGGTACGTGCCTGCAGTTCTAGCTACTCGGAAGACTGAGGTGGGAGGATCACTTGAGCTCAGGAGTTTGAGGTTACTGTGAACTATGATTGTGCCCCTGCACTCCAGCCTAGGCAACAGAGAGACACCCAGTCTCTAAAATGAATGAATGAATGAATGAATGAATAGAAATGGAACGTTTTTGTATATTAATCTTGTATTTTGCAATTTTGTTAAATTCACTTATTAGTTTTAATTGTTGTTGTTGGTGCTGGTGGTGTGTGTGTCTGTGTGTGTGTGTGTGTGTGTGTATGTATATTCCTTACAATTTTATACATACAGGATCAAGTCACCTGTGAAGAAACTTTCCATTTTTGATTCCTTTATTTTTGCCTTATTGCATTGTCTAGAACTTATAGTATAATGTTAAATGTAAGTGGCAAGAATAAAGATCCTTTCCTTTTTCCTTGCTTTAGTGGGAAACCATATCATCTTTCATCATTACATATGATGTTAACTGTGGGGTTTTTTATAGATGTCCTTTATCAGGTTGAGGAAGTTTTCTTCTATTCCTACTTGTTGAAGTTTTTATCACAGATGGGTGTTGGGTTTTGTCAAATGATTTTTCTTTGTCTATTGAAACGATAACATGGTTTTTGCCCATTAGTCTATTAATACATTATGTTACATTGATTAATTTTCAGATATTAACCAACTTTACATTTAAATTCTGTTGGCTCCATAGTGTGGCTCATTTTTCATTCGTGATTTGGTTAACAGTGTTGTTCCAGTGTTCTATAGCACTGGTGATTAGAGAAAGCCTGCTTTCTGGTTATCCTATCAACTAGTGAGAGCAGGGTATTGAAATATTTGACTAGTGTTATTGAATTATTGTCTATTTCTTCCTTCAGTTCTATGTGTTTCTGTTTCACGTTTGAGGCTCTGCATTTAGTTGAATATACTAATAAATATATAGTTGGTGTATATTCTTGATTCATTGATCCTTTATTATGAAATATTAATAATTATGAAACATCCCTCTTTGTCTCTAGTAATAGTTCTTAAAATACATTTTTGTAGATGTTAACGATTAGTATTTGCATAGCAAATCATTTTTTACTTTTTTACTTTTATACTAATATGTTTTGAGTGAAAAGTAATGTTTCTATGGACAGTATACAATTGTATCGTGTGTGTGTGTGTGTGTGTGTGTGTGTGTTTTAATCCGGTCTGACAATGTCTGCCTTTTGATTGGAGTGGTTAGACCATTCACATTAAGTATATTATTGGGCCGGGCACGGTGGCTCACGCTTGTAATCCCAGCACTTTGGGAGGCTGAGGCAAGTGGATCACAAGGTCACGAGATCGAGACCATCCTGACCAATATGGTGAAACCCCATGTCTACTAAAAATACAAAAATTAGCCAGGTGTGGTGGCATGTGCCTGTAATCCCAGCTACTTGGGAGGCGGAGGCAGGAGAATCGCTTGAACCAGGAAGTCAGAGGTTGGCAGTGAGCCGAGATCGCACCACTGCACTCCAGTCTGGTGACAGAGCAAGACTCCATCTCCCAAAAAAAAAAAAAAAAAAAAAAAAAAAAAAAAAAAAAAAAAATTACATATATATATATTTGATATAGTTGGGATTTTAAAAGGTCATTTTGGTATTTTTCTATGTAACTTTTTTTTGTTGTTCCTCTTCCTTTACTGCTTTCCTTTGTGTTAAATACATATTTTCTGCTTATCACTTTAATTTCTTTAATTCCATTTTACTAATTTTTGAGTTATTTTCTTCGTGGTTACTTTGAAAGTTATAATATGCACCTTAACTTATTGTCATCTATTACAGATTAACACGAACTTAGTTTCAGTAAAACATAGAAAATATGCTCCAATAGAGCTCCATTCCCTCCCACCTTCTTTGTGCTGTTACTGTGATCTATATGTCATATACATCTACATTTGCTATCGACTCAATAGTAGTGTTAAAATTATTGCTTTATATCATTTCATGTCTTTTAAAGGTATAAAAAATAAGATAAATATAATTATGTAGTCACTTATATTAACCCACATATTTACCATTTCCAGCGCTCTCCATTTCTTCCTGTGGATTCTAGTTATCTGGAGTCATCTTTTTAGCTTTAAGGATTTCCTTTAGTATTTATTGTAAGAAAGGCATGTTAACAGCAGTTTTTCTGTTTTTGTTTTGTTTTTTAAATTGGGGATGTCTTAATTTTTCCTTCAGTTTTGGCAAGATAGTTCGGTTAGGTACAGAAGGTACAGGACTCTTAGCCGATATCTTTTTCTTTTAGTATTCTGTCATTCTTTTTTTTTTTTTTTTAATGAGAAGCCAGCCATTCATCAGACTGATGCTCCCTATATGTGATAAGCCATTTTTCTCTTGGTGCTGTCAATGTCTTCTCTTTGAACAATCCGACTATGATGTATCTAGATATTAATCCTACACAGAGTTAGTTCTGTTTGTTGGGTATGTATATTAAGGAATTTGGGAAGTGTTTGACTATATTTCTTCAAATATTTTCCTGCTCCTTTCTCTGTCTTCTCATTCTAGGATTCCCATTATATGTATGTTAGCATGCTTGGTATTGTTTCACAAGTCTCTCAGGCTCTGCACATTTTTCAATCCTTTACTCCTTTGTTCTTCAAATTTGATCATTTCTACTGATCACGTTAGCTGATGGTTTCTTCTGTCTTGTTGAATATGCTCTTAGATCACCTAATGATGTTTAAAGTTTCAATTCTTGTACTTTTGACTCCAGAATTTGGTCCTTTTAAACTTTTTAAAAATAGATTTCTGTCTTATTAAGATTCTCTATTGATTCATATTTGATTGAGTCATTATTGTTACACTTTCCTTTAATGCTTTAAACATGATTTCTTCTAGATCTTGTCCCAAGCTGGTTTGCCTTTCCTCAACCTTTCAAAGTCTTTTTATACTTGTTTTATATATAATGTTGAACACATTTATAACAGTTTTAAAGTCTTTGTCTGAAAGTGCAACATCTGGGGACACTCAGATTCTATTGACTTCCCTTATTTCTGAGTATGGGTTACACTCTTCTCTTTCTTTGCATAGCTCATAATGTTTTGTTGAAAATGGACACTAAAGATGATACAATGTAGCAATTCTGGATTCTGGTATATTTCCCCTGAAGGTTGTTGTTTCCAGTTTTGTTTGTTTATTTCTTTAGTAACTGGCCTGGATTAATTCTGTGAATTCTGTCTCCCTGGCAGTATGAGGTCACTGATGTCTCGTCTCAGCCTTTAAAAAAAATTTCTTGTTTTCATTTTTAATCCTGGCTTCCTATTTGTCACCCCTGTTTCTGCATGGCTTAATGGCTGGCCAATGATTGGACACAGATTGTGATCAAACACCTTGAGCCAGGAGGACATCCATCCTCTGCTGATGGATCTATCTGTGGGTAGAGGTGCACACTCAAAGTTCAGGCCATTTTCAACTGGATATCAGCCTATGCTTTCCACTAGACTCTTCCTCATCTCTTCTATGCATGTGCTCAGCCTCAAGACTGGATAGGAGTGTGTAGATTGCTTGGGCTCTCTTTGTTGTCTACTGCATATGTGGGCAGCCTTATCTGAGGATATGCTTACTCCAACCACAACTGCAGCCTCAGGAAAATAGAGCCCACTGGCCAGCCCCAACCCACTGCCACCAAGATCATTATGGCCACTGACAATGCCACTAGTCATAAGCACTGTCCACCATTCCAAATTGAATAGGTCTTTGACAGCAGCAGCAACCTGCCAGTGCTTACAGACTGTGGTCCTCTACTCCTAGAATCTCCATGACGACTGAACTGCATGAGGAATGGATGCAACCCTAGGCAACAATTCCACAGATTTCCACTGTTCTAACAAAAGTTCAGCAGTTTTTCTAGTATAAATGCTTTTCCAATTGTCGTATGCCTTATTCAATTTCCAAAGCACTGAAGTGATTGTTTTTGTTCATTTTGTCCAGCCTTATATTTGCTTTCTTAAGGAGATTTGTTGACTTCCTTACTTGGCTATAGCTGGAAGTCCCACCCAACATTTATTTTTAAATGCTGGGGATACTAGAGAGAGGCTTGGCACTCTAGATTATTGATATCCCATCCAATATAACTTTTAGAGTGTCAAATGTCATGCAGTTCTTTGTAGGTCTGATAAAACATTTGTCTTTTTGAGTGCATAAGAACCAATTTGAAACTGTGGATTATTTTCTTATAAGGGAATAAAAATACAACTGATAAATTAAAGATTTAAGTTAAGCTATTTGGGGCCTCAGTTCTGGATATACATTAAGAACTCAGTAAATGATCTACAATTCATAGATGTGGATTACCAGGTACATTTAGGGGAGAAATGTGCTTTTCCCCCGATTTCTATGATATTTCTGCCCGCTATGTTTCACCAAACATGTATACCAAGTGTCATATGAAGAATATGATTAAGGACCATTTTTTTAAAGTCTCTCCCCCAAAACATCCAATTATAACTAATTTTACTTTTTGGAATGATCTTCCTTTTGAAAGTCACAATGGGTTTTTCAGTTAATCTCAGGCAAGCATCTGATTGAGATGTTGCTAAGGTTAAACAGCAATACCATTTGATTAATATATTAAAACTGTCATGGTCATCTTCATTTACCTCAGTAAAGACTTCATTACTTTCAATGGCTCTTTATTGCTATCTGACTAAAATTATGAGATAAAAAGAGCCAGCAAAGCAGTAGAAGATCCATAACCTCTATTCCCCTATCCCTGAAGAAAAAAAAAACAACACAGCACTTCCTATGGCATGATTCAACCTGGGAATAAAAAGAGCTTTGCCAACATCAACTAAAACTCACCACAGCTGGTGAAGTTAAAATCAATACTAGCCCCTTAAAGGCACATAAACGTATTTGCCTGAGATGATGTAACAAATTGGTTCAACAACCAGAAAAATGGCCCAGAATGACCTTTAATCACCACAGCCCAGTCTCCCTTTACTTACATCAAAACCAAACTATAGGGCCAGTTACCCAAACCTTTATCCCAGCCCATCTCTCCTTGAGAATTTTCTTCCTAAAGGAGAAGAATGGCGGTGGGGAAGGGGACAAAGATTGGCTCAATGATCTAGCTGTGTTAATAACACCCTCAACTGAAAAAGAACAAGAAAAGAGTTGGCCTTGGATGGGTGCAGTGGCTCATGCCTATAATCCCAGCACTTTGGGAGACCGAGGTGGGCGGATCACCTGAGGTCGGGAGTTCAAGACCAGCCTGACCCACATGGAGAAACCCCCATCTCTACTAAAAATACAAAATTAACCAGGCTTGGTGGCACATGCCCGTAATCCCAGCTACTTGGGAAGTCTGAAGCAGGAGAATCGCTTGAACCTGGGAGGCAGAGGTTGTGGTGAGCCGGAATCGCACCATTGCACTCCAGCCTGGACAACAAGAGCAAAACGCTATCTCCAAAAAAAAAGGAAAAAAAAAGAAAAGATTTGGCCTTTTTTTTCCTTTAAATGCAATGCAAGTATGATCAAAGAACCAAATCTCAAATAAACTATCAAAACATAGATTGATTTTGCTGTTTCAGCCCAGAATGGAATAGATGTGTGTTAAATTTGCAACATACTACTCCAATTTTCTCCATGAGCAGTTGCAGTTTTAGCCACCATCAGTTCTTGCCATGTTAAAACACATTTGCAGAGTTTCTTCTCTATAATGAAACCAGTTTGAAGGCTCCAAATTGCTTTCTTATGGGAGATGTTATCCTATATATCCTGATAACTGTTATAATATTCATTTAAGGAAGGTAGGGAGCAGGTATTATAATTCCAGTAAAAGAAGAGCCAAGAGCTTAAAAGATACCCCCAAGAGGTCTCAGAGTTAGTAAGTCACAGAGTGAGAAAAAGTCAAAGTTGTTGGAATCGGCACAGAGCTGTGTTTAAGACACTGAGCTAGCCCTGTCCTGGGTCACCACTTATATAAGGAACAGCTCAAAATTAGAAGGAACAAAAGGCCAGAGAAATACTCTGCCTGTCTGCATGTCCATACACACAGGCATCCATCAAAGGTTTTATTTTGTGTATTAACTAACCCAACAATATTTCCCAATATATCCAGATGATTCTATAAAAACTGTAATGAGTCTATCCCCAGGTACTGTAACTTGTTTGGATAATGAAATCTATCTGTACTTCACAAAAGTTTATCACTATTTAATCATATCCTTGGCTTAACAAATACTGCCAGTCTATACTAGGAGGCTTTTTCCTTTTTCCTTTACAAAAAAACAAACCAGGTTCACACTGAGACTACGATGCCTTTTTCAAAGAAACATGGAAAGATGAAAATAATAATTATTGAAATGAAATGAAAATTGTGATAAAAAATAATGTTCAAATGAACACTATTATTTTAAAATGAATTTTTAATTCATAAATTAAAATTGTGTTTATGATGTGCAACATGTTTTGAAATATGTATACACTATGCAATGGCTAAATGGAGCTAATTAACATATGCATTACCTCACATACTTACCTTTTTTTGTGTAGAGAACACTTAAAATCTATTCTTAACCATTTTCATGTATACAATACATTGTTAACTATAGTCACCACGTTGTACAATAGATCTCTTGAACGTATTCCTTTTGTCTAATTGAAAATTTTGTATCTTTTGACCAACATCTCCCACCCCCTCCCACCATACTCCCAACTCCTGGTAACCATCATTCTACTCTTTGCTTCTAGGAGTTCAACTTTTTTAGATTCCCTATTTAAGAGATCATGCACATTTGTCTTCCTGTGCCTGGCTTCTTATTTTTTTCTCTACCTGATGTCTGCCCTGTTTAATTTATAATTACATTTTGAATAGATTTAAAGTCTGAAAGTTATTTCCATTGAGGTCTGAAGTGGAAGCAAAAGCAGAAAACACAAATATGATTTTTAATAAGTCACGATGGGAAAGAGTAAAACTGGTCAACTTTCTATCAAATTTATTTTCATGGTACATTTGTAAATGTTCAGAAGACAATAACGGCTTTAAATTCCACCATACTATAGGTTCTAAATACTAGCCTTATAATTGGAAGATCTAGGACTTGTCATCATTAATTACTTATTACGCAGCAACCCCCCACTGCCTAACACGGTGTCATTTATGTGGCTGCCCTCAAGGATAATATGCCCTGGAGTAGAGTCACAATATTCTCACACCACAGAAAACAAAACAATATAGTGGCAAGTACTGCTTGTTTTGTTTACTAGGTATACCCAATCCAAGTTGGCGGAAAGGAAATTTGTGCATATTAAAATTCATTGTCCACTTACACAGTGACCCCTGTACTGCAGAATTCCCAAGGGACCTACTTTACCAGCAGCAGTGGTTCCCCAGGTAGGCACTGGCAGGGTCTGTTGGAACCGCTCCCATTATGGTGGCAGGAAAGTAATGGCAAGGACAAGCACCCAGCTCCAAAGTCAGACTATTTGGATGTCCAGAAGCCTGAGGCTTTTAAAACAATTCAACTTGGCGGATGTTTCAATTTATCACTTCTTTCTCAAAATTCCTCTCTGAAAATTTCTATGAAGATTTAGGATTCTAGAGCTGGAAGGAACTTGGCATGGGAGTTAATCAGTATCATGAACTGTTGATGGCACAAAGACTTGACCTCCTGTCCCCAGGCCAGTTCTGCTTTTACTACACCACTGGGTTGGGGTACATTTGGAAGTGAGAGCAGCATTGCTTCTTTGTAAACATGGATTGGGTCTGGGTTACCTAGGGGAAAATTCTAGAGGGAGCTCTCAGACACAAGACACTCCTTGGGCATAAGGAGAAAAGAACTAAATAGCATTAAGGGGTAATAGGCTATGGGGCAGTGCAGGAAAGACAAGCAGACATGAGAATACTGGCATGTCAGGGACCAAGGATGATGTCCTTGAGGCCAATATGATTCAACTCAAATAGCTGAGAAGGACTGCAAGAAAGACAGTGTCCTAGCTCACTGGCTTTGTCACAAAGGGTTAACACTGGACAATTTTCTTTTTCTGTGCTTTCGTGTACCCCATTTTAAAGTAAGGATAATAACATTTTGCCAGCAATATCTTCCCAAGGGAACCGAGATACTAACATGTGACCCTGAAAGAGTCTTGAAAGAGCGCCAGATTCAAGTCCTAGCTCAGCTAGAACTCTGTGTCCTAGGAAACATCCCAAAACATCCCCTAAGCTCAGTTTCCATATCTTTGACAATAAAGGATTGGGCTCCTTGAATTAAGTCTGCCCCAGGTATATGATTTCCATACGTGAAGTGCTTTAAGTTCCCACAAGGAAAGTTTCTGTGTAAATTACAAATGGCTTTAAGAGCCCTATCAACTCAACCTTCCTCCCATTCCTGCTCTCCACACAAGCAAGAGAATCACTTAAAAAGCATTGTAAGCTATAGGTAATGAGAAGAAAAGGAGAGAGACTGCACACAGGCACTTTAGAGTAAAGCTCCACCAAGCCCTTAATGCTTTACTTTGCACAAGACAGAATGTGGATTAGCATGTTTATTTCAGAAGCCTTTCTGAACACCATACCTGGTTATTTAAATTCACAAGGCATTTGTTGTCACACTTTGTCTCTTATTAACAATGGCACAGAAGGCACTGGCAGTTCTCTCAAGATTCTCACACCAGAACATTGGTGGATGGGGGTGTTACTCAACAGCACGGTTTCTTTACTTATTATGAATGTGCTAGGGAAGGACCATTTCCCCCCACACCCCTAGCACCCAGTATTTTTAACTAAAAATTGTTACTTCAAGAACGTAATTCCCAGATCCACACAGGGGCACTGTCAGTTTTAAAGGCATCATATCTTGTTTCCTCACTTTGAAGCTCATAAGAAACCCTAGCTTCTGAGCTTCTATTTCACCTAAATGATCTCAAATTCCTTGCATCACAAAACCAGGAAGAAAGAGAGGGGCTTCGGGAGTGGGCGGGGGAGAGTAGTGAGGACAGAAGGAAAGAAAGAAAATGGGATGAACAGTTGCTGAGTGCAACGGGCTGCGAGTGTGTGACACAAGCTACCCACCGCAGACAAAGAACGCCATGAGACTCGCAGGGAGACAATGAAGGCTCCCGGAAAAACGCAGCGCTCACAGAGCTGGTGAGGGAGCCTGGCGCAGCCCCCTTCCCAGACCCGCTCTCCCTGCCAGCCCAGGGCTCCCAGCAGCTGCTCCCCAGTGGAGAGACACATGGTCATTTCCTAGCTGAAAGGAGGGCTACCGTTTTCCTTAGTTTTTTTTTTTTTTTTTTTTTTTTAAACATAAGAAATAACTCCTCCCTATCATCATATTCCCCAGATATAGCTGTATTTTCAACTATCAGAAGCCAAACAGAATGATTTTGGTTTCCTTAAGAGTTTAGAAATTCTTGTCAAACAAAATAATCAGGATGAAAAAAAAAGTTCAGCAAAGTACCTAAAATCTGTACTTCTTCAAAAAACACAGGTAGAAAACATTTTGGTTAAGTGTGCTGGGGTGCTGGTGAACGTGGAGGACAGGGGCTTTGAACAATGCAGTGGGTTAACTCAGTGGTGTTGCTACCCTTTGTCCTGGTTAGTTTAAATGGTTAAGACAATGCAGAGGGCTAGGATTTTTCCTGTTTCACCTCTCCTCTTTCCCGGAAACTATCTAGAGCAGGTTGATTCCCTAGAGATTCCTAATCCTCCTTGGCAGAAAGAGAAATGTGGATTTGACAAATAATACGCATAAAATATTTCTTCACCTGGAAACATTAGGGGGAAATAATCGATTCAGAAGAACTGAAGTAAAAAACTAAAACATAGAAAAGTGCTGCTGCCAGGCAGCCGCCCTCCAGTGTTGGAAACATGATGGCCACAGGATTAGATCTGTTTAAAACCACTCTCTGTTTACAAACAAGGCACTTACTAAATAACACCCCAGGTAATGGATGATGACAGGAAGAGGGCTTGCTCTTTTAAATAACAACAGATTGGAAAAATATTTCAATACCATCAGACAACAAATTAAAATGAAACACCTTTTCTAACTGGAAAAATGCAGATCTAGCTGGGAAAATTGATTTCCACCCATCCTCCATCCTCCCAAAAGAAGATTAGAAAGAGAAAACTGAAAATCATACATCCTGGAGATAACTTTGCTAATGAGCGCCATAAATATTCACAGGGAGCTTGGCTCCTATTTCATAGGTTTTTGAAAAACATATTCTAATATGCACACGTGAGTCAAACAGTCTGCAGTAAAATGCATTTAATGTTTAATTGTTTTAATACACTATAAGAGGGAGTAAAGCCTTGTCACTCACCAGATGAAATCTGATCTCTCTCAAATCATCTCACCCAACAATGTTAAAGACATTACTGCTGTGACATAATTCAACCTCAAGACATCTTATGGGAAACACAGGTCAGTTTTAAAGCACCAGGTGGATAAACAGACATTCATTATTCAGTCTCCTGACCTTGAATTTTGGGGGTTCTATAGTCATCTTTTGCTTGGAGGCTACCACTTGAGATATCGTGTGCCATGCAAGGGCTTTCCAGATTTAAGTGGACTTTATCGAGTAAGATGACTCTTCTTTTATGAGAACACATAAGATGCCAAAAAATATGCTTCTGTCTTATTCCTAATTCTAGGGGGCCAACAGAAAAGGAGTGGAACAGGGAGGGGTCTATAGCACTCCCCTCTCCTGGCTGGTATTAGAGTGAGCAAGAAGCGAATTAGGAAACAGGCTGGGTGTGGTGGCTCACCCCTGCAATCCCAGCACTTTGGGAGGCCAAGAGGGGTGGATCACTTGAGGCTGAGCCTAACGAACACGGTGAAACCCCAACTCTACTAAAAATATAAAAACTAGCTAGGCATGGTGGTGGGTGCCTATAATCCCAGCTACTCTGGAGGCTGAGGCAGGAGAATCACTGGAACCTGGGAGATGGAGGTTGCAGTGAGCCAAGATGGGGCCACTGCACTCCAGCCTGGGTGACAAGAGTGAGACTCTATCTAAAAAAAAAAAAAAAAAAAAAAAAAAAAAAAAAAAAATTGAAAACGTGAATTAGGAGACATTTGAACACCCCTGGGCAGAGCAGAGAAAAAGGTGGTTAGCGTATTTTCTCATTCAACTGAAATACGTCTGTTGACCTCTAAAGTTCAAACAATTGCAAGGCTAACTGCATCCAACCATAACTGGAGATGAATTGAAATTGATATTCTATATTCTTCTATCAAATAAAAATAATAAAAAATAATAGTAATAATAGCAAAGACTTACATAGAGCTTACCCACTGCCAGGCACTAATCCAAGTACTTGGATATATTAACTTATTTAATGTTCCCATCAACCCCTTGACGTAGGTGCCATATACAAATGAATATAAACTTGGTTGTGTTTAAAGAATAAAAAGCTTCATAAGCTTTTTGGTAAAATAAGCTTTGGTGGTAAAATAGGATGGAGGTAGGTGATAGTTTTGAAAAGGAATCTGGCCAGGGGCGGTGGCTCAAGCCTGTAATCCCAGCACTTTGGGAGGCCGAGACGGGTGGATCACGAGGTCAGAAGATCGAGACCATCCTGGCCTACACGGTGAAACCCCGTCTCTACTAAAAAATACAAAAAACTAGCGGGCGAGATGGCGGGCGCCTGTAGTCCCAGCTACTCGGGAGGCTGAGGCAGGAGAATGGCGTAAACCCGGGAGGCGGAGCTTGCAGTGAGCCGAGATTGCGCCACTGCACTCCAGCCTGGGTGACAGAGCGAGACTCCGTCTCAAAAAAAAAAAAAAAAAAAAAAAAAAAAAGGAAAGGAATCTGAGTCCACATATCCTATAACATAGGATGTTGCCCTATATATTGCTGGGGCAATATATGGAGAAAATATACGAGGATATCTTATCGGTATTTTTAAAAATAGCCTTGTTCACAAATTTCCACTGAAGAGAATACTAATCTTTGTAGAGAGAAAAGTAAGGATCTAAAAGAGATTAGAGAAAACAAGAGGATGTGTGCTAAAAAGTGAAAAGACCTCATAGCGGCTAAAAATTTATCGCCAATTTGAGGAAAATTGCACTCAAAGAGCCTAAAACCTGAAACGAAACAAAACACTGGGCTGGTCCCTTCTTGAAAATGATAATCTTTATTACAGCTTTTCCTTCCTGGGATTCTTCCTAATGTTAATTCCTAGTAGCTAAAATAATAATAAGGGAATGGAAAATGAGGCGAAAGGAGATGTTTCTGTATTCCATTATATTTCAGTAAAGGGAGAGCAGCGGGGAGGGAATGCCTCAGAGATCTAGAAAGAAAGAGGAAGAAGAAATGGCAAAAACAGGCTTCTGTATCTGTTTCTTTTACCTTCTCACCCATTTGGAACAAAAGGGAGGTGGTCGGGGGAAGATCAGGTTATATTCCAAAGCCACCAGCCACTGGATGGCCTGTGAAAACCAAGCTGATCCCATTCTTCCCTCCACAGCTAACTGAGAGAGGCAGGGAAAGCGACCAGCCTTACCGGACTCCAATTCTTGACCCTGTGCCCTCTCCCACACCATGCTGAAGAAGCCACTGACTTCCGTCCACCAGAACTGCGTCTCTGCTCTTGCACGGAAACCTCCTGCCATTTTAAGGACACGGCCCTGTAGGTCACCTTAATCTAGTAACTCACAGTCATTTATTTGGCTCTACTGTCAAAGAGAATTTTTCATCAGTAAGAAATGGCATTGTTGGGCGGCGTTAAGTCAATTTATACTGCTGAGAAAAGAGATTCCAAACGTCTAGGATTAATATTTGTGATATTTACCCTAGGCTAGTCCCAGAGTTAGAATATTTTTTAGGCCGGGCACAGTGGCTCACGCCTGTAATCCCAGCACTTCGGGAGGCCAACGTGGGCGGACCACCTGAGGTCAGGAGTTCGAGACCAGCTTGGCCTACATGGTGAAACCCCATCTCTACTAAAAATATAAAAAAGTTAGCTGGGCGTGGTGGCGCAAGCCTGTAATCCCAGCTACTCGGGAGGCTGAGGCAGGAGAATCACTTGTACCCAGGAGGCGGAGGTTGCAGTGAGCCCAGATCGTGCCACTACACTCCAGTCTGGGCAAGAAGAGAGAAACTCAGTCGCAATTAAAAAAAAAAAAAAAAAAAATTAAAAAAAAAGGTTTTTGCATGGTGTTTATAGATTTCTGACCTTTTAGAATCCTATCACATGGTGAAGACCAAGCATTTTCTGACCAAACACTTTTTCAAATAAAGTAGGTTTATCAGGAACACGGTTTACAGCCTATCATTCCCTTTTGACACTGGTCCCTAAAGGAACTACGAAGTGGAACTGTGAGCTGGTAAGCGATGAAAAAGCAAATGACCGGTCTTACTCTCTTTTTTTCTCTCACAAGTTAAAAGCCTGCCTTTATATTGATTTTCAGATGCTGAATATACATAGTTCATCTTCCAGATAATCTCAATGTGTCTTACTCCAATAAACAAATAAAATTTATGAGAATGGAAAAAAAGAGATGAATTTCTATCTGTAAACAACCTTTATACACGTGCACACACAAACTAACCTGATCTGCAATTGACTCCTTGCGATAAAAGATACTTCTGTCAGGCACTGACCTGGCAGCCTTCACAGGATTGTGGATCCATGTGTATTATTTCCCCACCACAAAAACTCTTTACCAATTAATTTGACAGAAAAGGGACCACAAAATTATTCATAAATTATAATTTGGATATTTGGCTTAATCTTAAAACCTTTGAATATCTAAAAGGGTCATCTTTCCCAAATTCCAATACCTTTTCAACTGTGATTTAATGTTACAGTTAATACCTGTGAGTTTGAGTTCTTAATATAATACCATGATAGATACCCAACATATAGTATGTATTTGCACTACTCTACACATGCTCAAATCTGACAATACCTAATGCTGAGACAAAACATCAGCCTGTGCCTGTTGTTACATGTAATGTGCATTTCGGTCCCTAGAATTTTGGTTTACTAAATGGGAATTGTCAGGAAGGCAGAAAGTGGTCAAATTTACAAACCAACAAGCCCCAGGCTCCCATGGGCCTCGTGTTGCACATGAGGTGTCTGTTGTCTTTTAATTTTCTATAGGACAAGCTTTCCCGCTGCCCTCCCGTTCACAGATGTTCCCTGTGTGACCCACTTTCCCTAGTCTGTACCACAGTCCAGTGGAGAATGCACTCTCTCAGCCTTTGTCCGTGGGCAATCTTATTCTTAGCAAAAGATCTTTTCCTGTAATTTTTTTTTGTCCTCCATTAACCATGCTGACCAATGTTTAAGAATCATTACATTAGTTGGTTCTTCTACTCAACTGTAACATGCTATAATAATATTTTAAACATCACTTCACTAAATTCTCCCTAAGTCAAGGAAACTATTCTGAGCAACCCAGGCACAAGATTTAATTGTATTGATTTAATTCAACAAATACATAAAAGAGTACCTGCTATGCACCAGGAACTATTCTAGGAGTCAAAGATACAGAAGTGAATAAAGAGACAAAAATCCCTGTCCTTAAGGAGCTGACATCTGAGATGCTTGCCTAGTTTCATAAGAATTTGGGAAGGTACTTAGATTCACAGGAATTTTATCAGTTCAAGCTAAACTCATTTGGAACAGAACGTATCTTCTCATAATATCATTAATTAGACATCCTAGGACTGGGCTTACCACTGGTTTAACAAATGGCTGGATGGCATAGAAAATTAAGCAAATTTGGTTATCCACAGAAATTGTTTTCAACTTAGACTGTGTGGAAATAGGCATTGCTTTTGTTGGGTGCTTCCACATCCTAAAAATTTTGTTTTCTCTTGCAAAGAGGTAATTTCACCCTTACATATATGAGAGTACCATCAAATCTATAACATAAAGTGAAGGAACAAAGAGAAACTTCATTCTTCATTCTCTACTATTCTTCACTTAAAAAAAATTAATGTGCACCACAAATATGAGGGCACTGGTTAGTTCTAGACTTTATTGAAATGGGCTTATTTTACTTGATCCTAACCTGCATATCTGGCATTCAGCAGAAGGAACAAATTTAAATCAGATGTTTAGACTGGGGTGATTGGAAATTTGTACCACTGTTAAGTACTCCTATACACACACACATATTTATGTTTGTGCCATATGGTGTTTTTTAAATGTCAGCATTCATTCAAAGTGAATATGTAACTATATGCATATTTGCTAGTATAGTCATATTTACTTTTCAATTCCTTCTCTTCATCAGGGGTAGATCAGTTTAAACAATTTAAAAATTAGAACCAAGAAGTTTTATTTAAAGAAATGCTATTTAAGTGCATTGCTAACTAGAACTAAGTCAATAAATGCTGCCCAAGAATAAGTTTTTAAGGTATTTACTTGAACTTACTTTGTTGAGTATGTTCACATACTTATAATAGTTTCATAAGATCTGCTCATGTTAGGAAAAATCCTTTAAGATCAGTGAAAACAAAAGAAATGCCAAAATATTTGGAATGGGGTACATTTGATAAAAATATCAAGCTATTTCTAACTTGAATTAAAGGAAATGAATGAAATAATGATCCCATTAAACAATATATACGAGGCCAGGCGCAGTGGCTCAAGGTTGTAATCCCAGCACTTTGGGAAGCCGAGGCGGGCGGATCAGTTGAGGTCAGGAGTTCAAGACCAGCCTGGCCAACAAGGTAAAACCCCATCTCTATTCAAAAAGTAGCTGGGCATGGTGGCAAGTGCCTGTAATCCCAGTTAACTCAGGAGACTGAGGCAGGAGAATTGCTTGAACCTGGGAGACGGAGGTAGCAGTAAGCCAAGATTGCACTATTGCACTCTAGCCTGGGTGACAGGGCTAGACTCTGTCTCCCCCGCACCCCCCCCCAAAAAAAAAAAATATATATATATATATATATATATATGAATGAGACAAATAGGCCTTAAAAACTTTACTTTGATGACTTTACCAAACAGAGAAAAGACATTGATCGGTTTTCTTGTTTTTATGGTAGGTTGAGGAGTGGCTCAGGTGAACTAATGGCCCTAATTATTTTTACTATTGCTTCAGGTTTGGCTAAATACATATAACCTCTCTGCCTGTTTGTGCACTGTAGTTTCTGTATATACAGAGGACAGGTGTTTTAGTATACTAAGCACTTTTCTAAAGTGCAATTAATGATTCGTTCCTATATTTAATCCACTTTAAACTTTCCACCACTGAAAAAAGGAGAAAAGGGAGGAAAAACTTTTTTATGGAGAATTACAATGGAAATTTCTTCCTGCCTAAATTATTAAAAGTTCCAAATCAGTAAGTCTAAGTTAATTTTTATCATGCATTACAGAAGTGATCTAAATCTCAAAAAAAAAGTCTACAGATGTTTTAGGCAATTACCTATTATACAATACCTCTTCAATCAGCCATATTTTATTGCAAGGAAGGGGTCTTTAAAATACAAAGTTTTGAAAAACAGAGAATTCTTGCAAGTTTGGCAACCCAAAAAATTTTATTTTGGAGCTATTCAATGAGGAAAAGAAAAGAATTAATATTGTGTAGAGTGAAAAACAAGTTTTGCTTGTGAAATTTAAGCTTTGGTTTGGTTTCTGCGAGGTAGAAAATAACCTGTTATATTTTATGTGTCAGAGGACACATAAATCATGAATGTTATAGGCTGTAGGTGACAGACATACCTGGAAGGTCAAGGAGACTCAAGATCTCTGTTGTCTCAGCATGCTCCCTCTTCCCAGCCTCCTGCATGCAATCAGTCGTCCAGTCCATCAGTTCTTTCTTCCTCTTGCCTACAGTTCTCAGTTTCCTCCCATTCACTTTACTCCTGTCCAAGGCCAGCACTTAGGACTTCACACTTATAAAGTGACCACGACATCAGCTTCCTGCCTTCATTCTCATGAACTTCATCACCAAATAAAATGTTTCTAAGTTCCATGTTGGGCACTTGTTTAACACCCTTTCTAGAGACCGCTTTGCTTAATAATTTAAAATCTGTACATTTATATGCAGCCAGTCAAGTTTCCCCAGGATGTGGCCCTAACCACCTCTCGAGGTCTAGGTTCTACTCCTCTCCTTCATCCTGAGTCCAATTATGCAGATACCCAATGAGACAACTGCCCTGGTACCATCCCATAGGGGGCACTGAAACACCACTAATCAATCAGAAATACAGCGCCAGTTAACTCAGGTTTCTACCCTCAAACTCCTTACTCATTGGTAAAATGTAAACAAGAGCCATTCCCATAAAAGCACCCGATATACCCTGAGCAAAGAGATCAAGTGCCGGCATCCACGGAAATGACCTCTATCCATGCTGAGTATGACTAATCGTATCCAATTATGAGTGCTTTTTTAAAAATTGTAAAAATGAAAGACAAGTCCAAATAGGTTAAAATGTCATGTTGCATTCACAGCATATAACAGACATCTTATTTTGAAGGTAAAGAAAGAACTATTTGGGTATACCTATTTTATTAATAGAAAACCATTCTTTCCTTTACTCTCCCACTAGAAAATGTCAAATTTTTAAGAAGTCAAATGATTAGCTTGCCAGGGGCACACATGCATCTCAGTCCGCCTTCACCCTTGCCATCTTGTCTCCCTACAGTCCATGAACACAGCCTGCCATTCTTCCCCTTGCCTATGCATATGCCATTTCTTCCTCTGGAGTATCTTCCTTGCTTGTCCCTCAGCCACCTGCAATCCTAACTGTTCTTTAAGATGCAAGTGATTTTCTACATTTTTCCATAACATCCTCCTCACTCTCACTAGCCATTAAGTAGTCTCTCTGTTACTGCAAATCCTATGTTATCTCTCACGTGATACCATACTGTCTTTTGTGCCCAGTTTTCTTTTTTAAGAAAAAATATACACTCACCTCATGCCAAACTTTTTTTCTGAATCTTATTTGCATTTTTCCATGTATTCTTCAAAATAACCTTTGACACTATTATTTCCATTTTCTACATGAATAAACTGAGCTTTATGGAAATTAGATTACTTGCTTAAAGTCAAACAACCAAGAAAAAGCCTGATTCAGACCCAAGTGTGTCCATTTCTGCAGCATGAGCTCCGACCATAATGCCACAGGGCTTCAGTCTTGCCCATCCCCAGTGGGCAAGTTACTTGAGGACAAGCACTGTGTTTTGGGTATCCAGGTGCCTCTCCACAGTTCCCAACAGAGAACCCTTCTGGACCATAATAGATACTCAGCGAAGTATAAAGGATGGTGCTGAGATTCTTTGGACCTTCTGATAGGAATGTGGTATGGATCCCACAAAGTATAAAGGATGGTGCTGAGATACTCACCATAAAGGATGGTGCTGAGATTCTTTGGACCTTCTGATAGGAATGTGGTATGGATCCCACTATACTTTCAGTTGTTCTGAAAGTACTTGAGAATGGGATGAGGCTTCCTTCAGTGGTATGGGCAAAGCCAATCTTTGCAGGAGCAACATTACAGATGCTCCACAATGTGGGACCACCTTTCTGTGATCTCCTAAATTGGCCTTATATATTTCACAACTTTTACATCTTTTCTAGTCAACTTCTTTCTAAATTCTTCTAAAGGGCTCATCATCTAACACTGTTCTGACTTTCAACACTAGAGTAAAGCCGTAAAGCAATGCCATATGCTCATTTGTTAAGCAGCTTGACATAAATATCCAACCAACCAGAGAGTAGAGAAATTAAAACGACAAAGCATAATAAATGATGAAAAAATATGGATGTCCAAAAGTCGAATGTAGACATAATGTAAAATGAGATGACTCATCAAAGTAGGAGGGGCTGGAAAGATTAGTTACATGTTTATTATTGCAAAAACTAGGAACAGCCTAAATGCCCAAAAGAAAGAGGCTGCTTAACTAAACAATGGTGTGTCCAAACAATGGAATACCACAGACATCAGAAATTAGTCATTCGACAAATATTCACTGAGTGCCTCAGGTACATGAGGTAAATAAAAAAGAAATGATACCTGCCTTCATGATGCTTAGAGTCTAAATGATGATACAGAAGAATATATAATGACAAAAACAATTTTACATTGCTGAGTGATGTGGTAGGTTACAATAGAGTAAATCTGTGTGAATTAGTTTTTTGTTGTTGCTGTTGCTCATAACTTGAAGATATATTTGTTCTGTGTTCACACCTTGCCTTGAAGATGTTTAAGTTCAGTATTAATGCCATAGGAAGTAGTAAACTTCAATCACTCCCTTCCTTAGGGACACTAGAATACCAAAAAGTCTAAAATACTGAACGTCCTAATTATATGTGTAGAGGAAGAATGGAAAAGCTGGCATTATTTTATAAAAGTAGACATCCAAGTAAGTTGGTCTGGCAATATTTAATTTTATAGAAGAAAATAAAGTTGTACATTTGAATTAAAAGTGAAAAGTACTTCAAAATTCAAAAATTCAAAAAATTTAAAAAGTAATTAAAAATTTAAAGTGAAAATGAGGCAAGTACAAATCAAATAAAGGTTAGTTTGAATCCCAATTGAAACTAATTTTCAGATAGCTCTTTGAAATATTTGTATATATTCCTTGTAAGCATACATTATTTTAAAGTATGTATTAAGTCTTCCACTGACCAATTACAACACTGAAGTATTGTCTACCAATGTACTTTTTAAAAGAATAAGTCAGAAAAAGAAAAGCAAAGTTAAGTACACAAAGAAAAAAGAGAATGAAATTTAAAATCATGAAACATCAATAAAAAGGAGGTCTATCACTCTGGGTTACCCTGTCTTGCATAAGTCCTGAAGACATAACTAACTAGCAAGAACAGAAGCTCTATAATTTCTTAAGCTAAACAATAATAACCTGTAAGATTTATAATATTCAAACTTCTTACTCTTCAAATTCTTAATTTTTAGAAATGGAGAGAAACTTCCTCAAATTGATGAAGAGCATCTAAAAACAATCTATCATTAAAATAGTTATTGTTGAAAGACCAAATGCTTTCTCCCTAATACCAGGAACAAGGCAAGGATGTCTGTTCTCACTCCTGTTATTCAACAAAGTGTTGGAAGTGCTAGCCAGGACAATAAGGCAGGAAAACAAAATTAAAAGTATACACATGGGCCAGGTGTGGTGGCTCACACCTGTAATCCCAGCACTTTGGGAGGCCAAGGTGGGTGGATCACTTGGGGTTAGGAGTTTGAGACCAGCCTAGCCAACATGGTGAAACCCCATCTCAACTACAATACAAAAATTAGCCACATGTGGTGGTACATGCCTGTAATCTCAGCTACTCAGGAGGCTGAGGCATGAGAATCGCTTTAACCCAGGAGGCGGCAATTGTAGTGAGCCCAGATTGTACCACTGCACTCCAGCCTGGGCAACACAGCAAGACTCCATCTAAAAAAAATACATAAAAATAAAAGTATACAGATGAAAAAGGATTGCTTCCTGTTTATGAATGACATGATTGGGTAAATGGAAAATCCCAAGAGAGCTTTAAAAAAAAAGGACCTCCTAAAACTAGTGAGTCCAGCAAGATAACAGGATACAAGATTAGCATACAAAATATAATTTATATTTCTATGTCCTAGCAAAAAATATGTGAGCACCAAAGTTGAGAATAGAATATCATTTATACTTACTAAAAGATAAATATTTAGGTACAGGACTTATGTGCTGAAAACTAAAAAATTCTGATGAAAAGATCAAAGAAGATCTAAATAAATGGAGAGGCATACTGCATTAATGGATTGGAAGACAACATAGTAAGATGTGAATTTTCCTTAACTTGATATACAAGTTTAAGACAGTTCTTATCAAAATCCCAGCAATAGATTTGTAGATAAAGACAAATATTCTAAAATGTGTATGAAAATGCGAAGAGACTGAAATAATGGAAACAATTTTGAAAAAAAAGAATAAAGTAGAAGGCATCAGTATACCTGATTTCAAGACTTACTACTGCATATAGTTATGGTAATCAACACCGTGGGGTACTAGTGAAGAGACAAACACCAGATCAATGAAACAGAATACAGAACCCAGAAATAGATCCACATAACACAAATATGTTCAATTTATTTTTGACAAAGTTGCAAAAGCAATTTCATGGAGGAAGGACAGACTTTTCAACAAATGGGCTAGAGCAACTAAACATTCATCGGCAAAACAAACGAAAAACAAAATCAAACCAAAAATACCCACCTTTACCTAAACCTCACACCTTATACAAAAACTATCTCAAAATGGATCACAAACTTAAATGTAAAATGTAAAACTATAAAGATTTTAGAAAAAAAGTAAGAGAAAATCTTTGGGAGCTAGAGCTAGCAAAGAACTCTTAAAGTCAACACCAAAAGCATAGCGAGTCAAGGACAATTTGATAAGTTTTGTTCTGTGAAAAATCTTTTGTTCTGTGACAGATTCTCTTAAGAGAATGAAAAAGCAATCACATCTTGGGAGAAAATATTTGCAAACCATGTATCTAACAAGGATTTCTATCTAGACTGTATAAAGAATTCTCAAAACACAGCAGTAAGAAAACATTCCAATTAGAATATAGGCAAAAGACTCGAACAGACATTTCACTGAAGATGACATACAGATGGCACATAAGCACACGAAAAGATGTTCAACATCATTAGCCACCAGGGAAATGCAAATTAAGGCCACAATGAGACATCACTATACACTTAGCAGAATGGCTAAAATAAAAAAACAGTGACACTACCAAATACTGGCAAAGATTTAGAGAGATGGACCATTCGTACATTGCTGGTAGAAAAGTAAAATAATACAGCCCCTATTGAAAATAGGCAGTTTCTTTAAAAACTAAACACGCAACTACCATATGACTAAGCAGTTGTACTCCTGGATGTTTATCCCCAAAAAATAAAAATTATATCCATAGAAAACCCTGTATATTATTGCTCATATCAGCTTTATTCATAAATAACCAAAACCTATAAAAAGCCCAAATTATCTTTCAAGGGATGAATGCTTAAACAAAGTATTATATATCTATATTATGGCATACTACTCAGCAATAAAAAAGAATGAACTATTGATACACACAACAGAGAATCATGCTGAGCAGGAAAAAAAGAAAAACCTATCCCAAAAGGTTACAGTATGTGATTCTGTTTATATAACCTTCTTGAAATGACAAAACTATAAAAATGAGTATCTAGTGGTTAAGAAAGGGGACTGGAGGAAAAATAGGTGTAGCTATAACACGGCAATATGAGAGATTCTAGTGGTTAGGGAAATGTTCTGTATCTTGATTGTATCAATGTTAATACCTGGTTGTTATACTGTACTATAGTTTTTCAAAATATTATCATTGGGGGGAATTGGGCTAAGAATACATGAGATCTGTCTGTATCACGCCTTACAACTGCATGTGAATCTACAGTTATCTCAAAATAAAAAGGTTAATTTTAAAAATAATAAAAAAAGAAATGAATAAGCTAGATTATTAGTGCTCGTTAGAGTCGGGTTAATTTTCTATTAAGCCTAACTGGGCTTCTACAGACAACTGCTGGTGTAGGTATCTCCAATTCAAATAACCTAAGATTTTAATTTGAGAACTACTCAGATTCTAATTTAAACCTCTGGGTGTTCCCCTTTTTTATGTGGCAGCTTCTGCTGGTATATCTAACCGCACAAAGCCAAACAAATGTATAACACATAATAAAAAAAACAAAACCCTTTACACAACAGTGTCAAAGTGGAAAATAAATGTGTGAATATTAGAAGCAAATATACATGTATCTACTCATGGAAAGATCAAACAAAAGTATAAACTAATATTTTTGTAGCAGTGAAAGAGCAGATGCTTTAAATAAGAAAACAAGCTTGTTTATCTTAATATATTAATAATGTCACTACATGGAAGGAATAGGAAAAAGCAAAGGACAGTTATTTGGTCCTGAGTTACAAACTCCAAGCGAATATTAATCAAAATATTCTGTCAACTTTTCTGCATTTTTTTGTGGAAGGTAAAGTCCAATAGGTGCTTGTAGCCATGCTTACTTTTTTTCCATTCATTCATTAATTCATCCACAAGAATTTCTGGAAGTCTATTATCAGGTACTTTGCACTTAGAGAGGCAAGAAGATAAAATAGAAATGGTTTCTGCTAATCATGTTTTTATGATTTTATGTTTTAAATAAATGGGCTTAGTTTAATGTTTCGTACATAATGTTTTGGGACACAGTGTTTTTAACTTATTATAACTTACGTAACTAATCCCTTAATGCGGGGGCACATATATGTTTTCTCAACTTTTCATGATTATAATTAACACAGAGCAGTCATAACTGACAATAAACTAGAAATTAAAAAGATAAGAAAAATGAAAAAATTACTTAAAATAAATGAAGTCTTACAAAACCTCTCAATTCAAATTGCTAATTATGCAAAATTAGTAACTGAAGAATAATTTTTTTTCTCTTTTCCAAATTGTTGTTTAAACCTCAACCTCTTGACGAACTTGGGTTCTAATTGTTTTCTGTTCACTAATCTTTTAGGTTGACTCTGCCCTCTGCCCACACTGAACTACTTTCAGTTCCCCTAACTGACCACACTCTTTTTCCAGGGATCTGGATATGTTTTTTCAGTTTAGAAAACTCTCCCTACCCAACAATGACAAAATCCTAACAAATCTTTGGGCTTCAAAGACACTTTTTACGTAAAACCTTTCAGGGCCCTCAGAAGCCTGAGTGAAGTATACCTTAGTTACCCTGTAATTAATTATTTTACCATATTACAATGATCTGTTTACTCGTCTGTCTTCCCCACTGGACCCAAAGCTCTTTGACAATGCTTTGTTCACTATTTATCCCCAGCACTGAGAAAACAGCCTGGCCCATACCAGATGCTACTCTATAAATACCTAATGAGTGAGGAATGAATGCATGAACAAATAGACTCTTAAACCTCTGGCCTAGGAAAATGGGAGCCCGTCATTCACCCAGATGATTGGGTCTTGCTTATGAACATGGCCAACAACATAAGGCGGCTCTCTGAGACATATGTTAGAGCCTCAATCTTTCCACTGCTATACAAGCTAGGAACTTAAGCACCTTGCCAGAAAACAACACCTCATCTGAGAGGTGTCTCCTGACAGGAAGCACAGAAGTCCTTTTCAGCAAAAACTGCAAAGTCCTTGAAAAGATACATCATGTAACTTCAGTGTACAATGAGCAGCTGGGAGTGTTTGGGGTGAAGTTGGCATAAAAGGGTGCCTTTAATACAATATTTAGGTAAGTTGATCTGGCTGCCTAATTTATCTGAAGAAGTATTAAAGCCCTAGGTACTGTGAGAATTTCTTAGCACTAAAGTTTATCCTTATGTTTCCATCTTTCTCAGTATTGAGATTACAAATCTTGGAACACCAGTTCAGAGGGAGCTTAGTAGTCTTCCCTTCAACAAAGGCCTTAAGACACAGGACGTATGCCTGTTTTCTCAAGTCTCATTTCAGAAGATTCTTCCCACTGCAAACACCAATGCTATTTTTTTTTCCCTCCTGACCTTTGTCAACTGTGTTGCTGTACTGCGTTTGGAAGTATTACAATGGTCATTACCTGCCCTGTTTATTCAGTGTTAAGTATTAACAAGGCCTGTGCTATCTCAGCTGCTGTCATATTTCTCCAGGAAAGAAATGCCTATGTAAATGTCCTAATGCAAACAGAAGACTCTTTTTCTAGGTGGGGGTGGCAGAAGACTTGGAGACAATTGAAAGGATGGAAGAAAACAGTAGATATTTTAAAAGAACAGTTTTCAGAAACACATGAAATAATTGCACCATGAAATCTAATTTGAGGCTAATTTTTTTGTTTGTTTGTTTTTGGTTTGTGCATTTGGTCAGTTCTGGCCTGGTATTTACTCATATTGAGGCTATAAAGCACATATTTCTGGATTTATTTATAATGACTTCAAATAGTTTGATATTAAGCAAAAGTGTATAAATATATTACAGAATAAAGAGAAAAAATAACCCTTGGCATCAAACTCTCTTTGTTTAGGGTTTACATGTGTGGTTTCTTGTGTGGAACAGCTATGTCAGAGTGGGTGGGATCCTGTTTCTGAGGGAATGGCAGAGTGCTGACAATATTTTCTTGAGCACAAAGAAGGGTGAAGAGTCTTATTAAAACTCCTATCAGATACTGCTTGTTGGACAGTGAAATTGCAAAACTTGCAAAGAGGAGGGCCAAACACCATGCAGAACAGATCAAATACAAATTAAAAAATTGACTTGGGGAAGAAAAATCTTTCACTAGAGTCAGCTTTTCTGTAGAAATTGGCCTGTTCTCATAAATTTACCTAAGTTTGTGCTTGGGTCAGATGACAAAGCAAAATTCCATCCTCTGATAGTTGCAAAAAACTGCCAGTGAAACAAACTGAAGCCAAATACATACTTCCTAGACGACAGCCAATCCAGAGAAACACAGGTGCCGGTCACTTTCTCATTGTGAAAGTACCCAAGGAGTTCCAGAGAGATGAAAATAGACAATACGTGGAGAAGAGAAGACTGCTTCTCTTCTGTAGGTACAGCCATGTGAAATAAAACAACTGTGCCTGCTGGGACTTACAAAAATGTGTGTTATTTAGAACGGGCTTTGGTAGTTACACTTGCAAGCTCTGAATTCCAGTTTAACCATTCCATAACTGTGTGAGCTTAGATAAGTTACCTCACTATTTTTAATTTTCTACTTTTTAGAAGTGAGCATGGATTACTTAAGTAACAGAAATTAGGGTTGGAAAAAAAGAATAATTTGCTGGAAGTACTTTAGCAGCATAACCTTTATGTAAGGACAAATATCATCATTTATTTACACACCTAATGTGTGCCAGGCATTTCGGATACACTATTCCAATCTTTATACATCCCTGCAAGGTTAATACTATTATTCCCAATTTATAAGGTTCAAAGTAGCTAAGTAATTAGACCTACGTCTTGAAGCTGAAAAGTGGCAAAAATATCTACCCATATTCCTTACCTCATTTTTTTCCCTCATTTTTAAAATAATGACCCAAGAATTTCTCTTCCCTCTCTGATTCCTTTTTTCTCCAATCCTACTCAGGTCATAACTGCATTGGGAATCTCATTTTCTCTTCTTTATCCAGTTTAACATTCCTAAATCTACTCACCAACTTCCCTTCTTCCCCCACTTCCTGGTGCCACTGATTCCAATCCTTCTTCCAGTTTTGTTTGGCTTGAGTCCTGTCCTGAATCCCAATGCCCCATCAGGTCCACCCCTACTCCATCAGCACTGTCATCAAAATGACAGCAAATACCTATTAGCACTTTTCTATGTGTCAGGTGCCTTAAGAGATGGATACCATTATTATCCCCATTTTAGAGATGTGGGAACTGGGACACCAAAAAGTAACATAGCCTACTAGGAACACAGAAGTAGCAGAGATGGAGTGCTAACCTCAACAGTCTGGCGCTAGAGTTCTTGGTCCAGTCCTACACTAGACTGTGCCACAGCCCTGGAGGGACCCAAAGGAAGTTCCAAATTCCAGCAAGTGAGTGTGAGCATGAGAGGGGAGGACCTGTTTCAAACAGGGGTAAATAAATTCTATGATGTTTGAAACCAAATTGCTTCCCTTTTATTGTAAATAAAATGTAAATGTATACTTTAAAAATCACTA
Organism: Rhinopithecus roxellana; assembly: GCF_007565055.1. Lineage (NCBI taxonomy): Eukaryota > Metazoa > Chordata > Mammalia > Primates > Cercopithecidae > Rhinopithecus > Rhinopithecus roxellana. Next base: position 76,932,972 of record NC_044550.1, read on the forward strand.
TGGGTAAAATTTTTTTTAGTGGGTTAGCCTAGGAACACTGTTTTTATGGGAACATAAATTCTGAGTTCCCCCCCAAAAAACTATTGGAACAGCCTGTTCATAAATTGAAGACTTCCTTTATTTCTGTGTGGGGTAAAGTTAAAGTGAGGGAAATCGGAAAAAGGAGGAAAGTCAAGGCTTCTCATTCTCTGTAGATACAATTCCTGCACAGTAGAATGCAATCTGGATAATACGTCTCAACTTCCTAAGTGTGCTAAAAATAAACGTAAATGGTTCATTAGAGCTAATCTGGCAGCCAAAAGTGAATATTAATAACACAGAAGATCAATAAGATGCCCAGCAAAGAACAATGGATTAACTTGGTTCTAGAAATAGCAAAATGTGTGTAGGCCAGACAAGAAGCAATGGGACAGGAGGCACAGTCAGAAGAAAAATTCATCTCTTCTTTATAAGGTTCAAGAAATTGAGAATAGACAAAATATGCCCATCTCTTTTTCCCTCTGCCCACTAAATAAAGAGTTTAATCAATTTTTACCTTTCCTTCCTTGTCTTCATCTGTCACTACTAACTCAATAGAAGAATGTATAACCCTAGTTCAAATACAGGTCAAGATGGCTATTATAAATATTATGAGCTTATGCCGTGACTTTCTCTCTCAGTTCTTATGTTGTGTACTCTATTCAAGTAAGGGATAGCACAGAGTAGTTTTTACCCAAAGCATATTCAGTGAAGAAAGGGGTTCCATGGTCAAATAAATCTGAGAAATGCTGCATGATAATCCCCCTTTTAAGATATTGAAGGCTCTGAGATATCTTGCAGGAAAGACACCTGTATAACATATGGAACCCAGGTTTTCCCAAGCCTTTTGACCATATAATCCTTTTTACTTAACCCCTATTCACATCTTTGTGCAGAATGATACTAAGAACTCTGGTCCAGGAAGAGGGCAAATCAAGTTCCCATCTTATTTTCCTGTGTGATTTAGAAAAGTTGCCCGGCTTCTCTGGACTTCAATTTCCTGAGAGAGACGGACCACACAATAGCTACAGGTTCTGTCCAGCCATGTAGCTCTAAGGGAATTTTCAACCTATGTGCTTCCACGGCCATCATCAATGCACATGGAAGCTGAGGTCTGTGGATGCACTCTTGGCGAGTGAGCATCTGCCCTCCTGCTAAGCCCACCTCAGAAGTGACTTCCATCACCCAGGAGCAGCCTAGACAATGGATCTTTTACACATCTTCACATTCAGTCCTTTATGCCCAAGCTAAGTACTCACATTGCAAAGGCTATTTGTCAGGGGGATATGTGGAGGGAGGGAATTTGCAGAGAATTGTTAAAACAAGCTTATATTTGTTCTTTCAAATATTTGTTGGCATTCAAACATGGCTTTTAAAAAAGTTTCTTGTGCTTTTTCATTTAAATATGCAAGTTTAATAAACATAATTCACCCAAAACAGAGAAATGAAGCAAATTCTTACAACTGATTCTTTAGGTCTACATTCTTAGGCCACATTCTAAGATGTTGTCACTTGAAATGCTGTTAATTCTGACATTTTAACTTTTTCTTTGGGAAAAATTATCATAAGCCAAAAGATTGTCCGTAATATTGAAAATATGTAACTTTCACACAGTTTCACAAAATTATTCACCTTTTACTTTTATTTACTAATTACTCTCCTTTAAAACAGTGTAGAAAGTACTACCTCTCTACAAATTGAAACTGATTTTTTACTTTCTTGTTTTTATAGCAAGAACATCCTCTCTACAAGTTGAAACTGACTTTTTACTTTCTTGTTCTTATAGCAAGAGCATATTAATGATATAACAGCAATAGCTAACACTCATCTACATGCCTAGTATGTGACAGACATTATTCTAAGTAATGTATATGTGTGTGTATTAATCTTAACCTTATAGGTTAGATACTATTATTATCCAATTTTCAAGATGTGCAAACTGAGACACAGACAGAATAAGTAACTTGCCAAGGTCACACACCAGTAGTAAGTAACAGAGTCAAGATTGATTTATTGACTTTTTATTTAAATTTTTTATTTAAGAGACAGGGTCTTGCTCTGTCACCCAGGCTGGAGTGCAGTGGTGCTATCACGGCTCACTGCAGCCTCAAACTCCTAGGCTCAAACATCTCCCCTTCTCAGCCTCCGGAGTAGCTGGGACTATAGGTGCACGTCACTGTGCCTGGCTAATTTTTCAATTTTTAACAGAGATGAAGGCCTCACTTTGTTGCCCAGACTGGTCTTGAACACCTGGCTTCTGGCAATCTTCCCACCTCGACTCCCCAAAGTGCTGGATTACAGGCGTGAGATGGGGTTACAGGTGTGTGTTCGGATTACGGGCATAAGCCACCGAGCCTGGCCCAGAGTCAAGATTTGATTCCAGCAGTCTTTGCTCTTAATCACTATGCTCTATTCAACCTCTTGCTTAAATTTGTAAAACAATAGAACCACCACCAAAAAATATATATAAATAGCTGAGGGAGATACAATTTGGAGTTAATGAAGCCCATGATATAACTAAAGAAAAGGGAATATCTAACCTCTTGGTTCCACTTAGATCAAGGGTGAAAGGCCTGACTTACACCACGAAAAACACAGGTTAGAGACGTGAAAACATGTCTTCTCTGTTCAATGCCATGAGATTGCCTCACCTGAGTAGGCTACAGAATCTTCTTCCCAAATGCTTAATAACAAAAGTGAGAGAACCATCCAAAATATTCTGAAAAAATCTCACAGAAGTTAGGATGGGCTAAATTAACCATCCTCAGCCCAGTTACTCTTTCCTAAGAGTACTCCATGACTATTTTCCCAAATTATTCAAAACATGTTCCCTAATGTGTTAATGGGGGAGCGTGAGGAAGCAGAGACAGATTAAAAAGACTCAAGAGATATAACAACCACTGTGATGGGTGGACTTTGTCAGGATCCTGATTGACACAAACCTACTTGGAAAAGGCTGTTTTGGGTCAAATGAGTTAATTTGATTATGGGTTAGGTATTAGATGACACTAATATTGTTAAGCTTGATAATAGCATCATCGTTATATGAGAACTCTCCATTTTTCTGAGAAATAACCTAAAGTAAATAAGGGTGAAATGACCTGCCTGAGATTTTTACTTTGACAAAAAAGAGGGAGATGATAAATGAAGTGAGTATGGCAAAATCTTGGTACTCACTGTATCTGAGTAATGGTATATGAGGGGTCATTCTCTTTGTTTTTGCATATATTTGACAATTTTCATGATAGAGTATCTTGATAAAGAATATGGAAAGGTTTCTCTCCTGATGAAAATAATTATGATAGATAAAATTATTTAAAAAACTGCGAGAGAAATGCCAATACACACCTGGGTACATAGTTCACTTCCCCTAAGACTGAGGCCAGGAAAAAGAATAAGAATTAAAGGGAAGAGCACAGGGCAACCTGGACCAGAGACAGATAGGAAGAAAAGAGAAACACAGCCATGGTGCCAACATTGTTTCAGCGAGATTTTACAACACTAGCTATCAGCTCTAGATATACTGTTGCTGCTTTCAACTTCATCTAGAAGTGTCCTTCTACCCAACGCTCTCAACTCCGATTGAAAAATACTAAATAAAATGAGTCTCGGATCTCTGCCCACCTTATGTGTTTTGGCATTTAAAAACCTCTCCCACAGATTGGCTCTCAGTCCTTAGGGGTACATGGTTTCATTACTGAGGTGTGCCTGTGTGCATGAATGTGAGGGTTTGTGTGCATGGGCAGCTCCTCCCTGATCACTGTGGCTATAATGTCATAATGCACATCCTTGTCTTTTACTCATTGGGTTATACCTTAATCAAACTAACAGCAAAATTTGTTTGTTATTCCAGGTGTGCTTAACATACATCGATCTTCAAGACAACTAATATCCCTCAATGATTAGGAACCTCGATTTTTTTCCAAGAAAATAACCACATAACTAAATTATTATACTCTCCCTAAGTGCCTTTATTAGAGACTCATCAAAACATATATGTGTGTGTGTGTGTGTATAAACACATATATACATTTTTAAATTTTCATTTTATTTACTTATCTATTTTTTTGAGACGGAGTCTGACTCTGTGGCCCAGGCTGGAGTGCAGTGGCATGATCTTGGCTCATTGCAACCTTCGCCTTCCAGATTCAAGTGATTCTCATGCCTCAGCCTCCCAAGAAGCTGGGATTACAGGCATAGACCACCACACCTGGCTAATTTTTGTATTTTAGTACAGACGGGATTTCACCATGTTGGCCAGGCTGGTCTCAAACTCCTGACCTCAAGTGATCCACCCGCCTCAGCCTCCCAAAGTGCCGGGATTACAGGCCTGAGCCACCGCATCTGGCCAAAACATATATTAAAATGCAAATAAAAACCTTTATGACAGAAACAAACATTGAAAAAATGAGTTGGTTGGACTCAACAAATGCTGTTTTCTAGCCTCCTCTTTTACCCTACACAAAGACAGCCACCGATATATTTTGTTGCTAAAAATGTGCTTTTTGCTTTTGATTACACTCCATGTTAAATTTTGCATCCCAGTTTTCTCATCTAACATTAAAATATGGGCATTTTTTTCCTGTTCTAATTCTGCATAAACACCCATTAGTGGCTGGAGAATATCCTGTCAAGTACAGACAGTAAAGTTTTGTAAATTTTCCTCTACTATTGAACATTAGATCGTTGCCATTTGTTTAATATTATAAAATAAATAATGCTTTATATGTGCAATACTTTCTTATATAATTATGTGTGTTTCCATAGTACCGATCCTTAGTTCATAATTAAAAACTAAATTAAAAACAGTACCTAGTAGTTTACCTTAGCACAAGAAAGAAAAATAGCAGGAAAAAAAAAAAAGACAGGTTCTGTTGAGCAGTGAGTTTGCACTGGCTGAGCCCAATGTCCCAACTCCATTATCTGTGACTCACATGGCGTGCTTGAAGAAAAATATCCCTGTCTTGTTGCTTCTTGGTAGCCCATGGCATTATCCTTTATCTAACCCTAGTTACATCTGTGGGATGTTTCTTGCTCCAGTTGTTTTACTCATGCTATAACAATGTGAATTTGCAGTCCTGACTGTTCTCTTTAGAATTTCATCACTTCTTTGCTTCCATTGCAGTTTGCTTGCACCTCTAATGCAGCATTTCCTTCACCTTTCCCCCGTGGTATACTTAGTTGTGTGCACTCTGTCTGCCGAGATGCTTTAACTCGTCTTTTAATCGCCTATAGTGCCTGGGAGTGTGCTCTGCACAGAAGAACACTGCCAGGCCATGAGTGGATTTTCATCAAATTATTAACATCATTCTGTTCTTGAGCAGGTTAGTTCCCTTCATATTGTCCTCTGCCCTACCCAGTGCTTACAAACACCTCTCTCGTTCACGTCTACAAATTTAATGAATGTGTTGTTTATATCCTTTCCCAGATAATTAATGAAGATGTTAAATAAGACCATGCTGAACATAGCTCCCCACCCTCTTCCAGATTCAATACATTGTCATTTATCATTACACTTTCAGTCCTTCAGGCAGTTTTCAATCAATTTGACACATTCAATTCAATTTGAATTCATTTTCTGAACTAGATTTCATGAGACCTGCTATCAATTCTTCCATTAACGTCTGGATGTATTTAGATATAATAATATATCTAGCGTATTCCTTTTGTCCACTGTTTTCCAATTTTCAAAACAAAAAATCGATTAAGTTGGTCTAACATGAAAAAGCTTTATAGATTTATGCTGTTTGTAGCTCCTGGCTCTAATACCTCATAGATGTTCATATATTTACCTTCTCAAATGTTCTAGTATTTGTTAGCAATGTAGTTTTCCTAATTCACTTATTTATCCAACAAATGTTTATGGAATACTTATTATGGGCAAGTATTATGTTTGGAATAGGTTTAAGACTAATTCTATTTGGAAATTAATTATTCAGGGGCTCTTGTTCTGCGAAGTGTACAGGACATTGTCTCTCCTAAACTATTTTTCATTTTATTTTTACTATACATTAGCAACACTGGAGCATAGATGAAGCAGGAAGAAGAGAGAAAGCATGTGTGGCTTATAACTGGTAGCTCTGATAAAGAGGTTCCTGGGGTAAGAATTCTGAAAAAAAAAACTGGCTAAAATAAGACAAGAGAATGAATCTGAGATATCTCTGCCAACGATACTCTGAACAAGTGAGAACTGGATATGCAGTCTTTACTCCAGTGTCTGTCTGTCTGTTTCTCTCTCTGTCTCTTTCCTCCCCATCTCTCTCCTTCTCTCTCTTTCTCATTATTCTTCATGATTCCAAAGGAGAGCTACCATATTTTGACGAATTCATTATTACTTCCATTAACACTGGCTAACACATCATCTAAGACCTTGCCTATTTACTTGTTTTCTTCTTTTTTTAATGAAACGGGTCTTCATTACTGTTTAATTATCCTTATTTATCTTCTTAAAGGCCAGTTTTAAAAAGCAGTTCCAAAGCTCAGTCATTTTGCCATCAATAGCTCAGTCATTTGAGCATAATCATTAAGCTTATCTCCCTATTCATTTAATGCTAGGCCTCCTTTATCTCTGGTATGCCTTCCTTTCTCTTCTTTATTATGTTTGTATTATTACCCTTTGCACCACTGATCGCCATAAATACTTCTTGGTTGTAACTCTGGAACCTCTTTGATGATTCATGCTCTCCTGTGAGAGTCCTATAGACAGACTTCATTTACTTTCAGCTTTCTCCTTTTTTTCCTTCTATTGTTGTACAGTTGTCATTGTCACTTTTAGACCGCGTCTGGTTTTTCCAATGATGTCCAGTCTTTGAGGTGAAACCGCTATCCCTAAGTAAAGCACCTGCCCCAATTTTGCAAGGTGAGAAGTGCTGCAGAACACAGGACCCAGCTAAATGGTCAGAGACTGCCCAGGTATACCTGCTCTCAGCCAAGGGGACAGGTACCATCTTCTCAGTCATCAGTAAAACCAAACCCTGCTCAGCACAGGGTAGCAGCAACACCAATTCAACTAGAGAAAAGGGAAATGATCCTTATTGGTGAGCTTCCCACCTCAAAATAGTACCGTTGGCCACTTAAAGCAATAGTTCCTCCCTTGAACACTGCCACTGTGATTAGAAAACTGTTTTCCCACTTATCAGTTATGCCTCAAAGACCACAAACTAAGAGAAATGCTGAATTCTCTCTCTTTCTGGGTGATATCCATGCTCACATTTGGATTTAAGTACATGCACTCCTTCTTTTTGTATTCCTTTCTTATTTGTGTGGTAACTGAATTAGTGACTGTTAACTGTTATTGCCGGATTACTTACCGACTAATTTTCACCTTGTATTGTAGCACAAAAATAAATTTTTTAAAATAGGGAAAATTTTGAGAAAATATTTCATTAGGGATAAACTACAGAAAAAGAGGGCTTATTACTATATTAGTAAGCATAATACTATTTGTAAATATTACATCTATCATTTCAATGTTATGTGTCTTCTAAAAAGACTGAAACAAGTCACCCATAATTATTACATAAATGCCACTTTTAATATCAGCTTAGGAAATATGTATATTTTTCTTTCAAAACTACCATAAGCAAAGATGCTAACTTATTTTGTTTTTTAAAATTCATACAAAATAAATCTATCCAAAGCTTTTGGCCACATACCCATATTTTAACCAAAGATACTGTGGATAGTTGAAGGAGGATTCTGTTTGGTCTGACAAAATAAGATGATGAAGATGAAATAAGTTGGTTTTTTTCCCTCCTCTGTCTGAGTGACAGCCACTCACACATCCACACTATTTTCATTTGGGAGTGCATTTAACATTCTGTGAGTAGGAAGAAATGAAAAGGATAAGGTAAGGATCTTGTTTTTCCCCAATCACACATTTCTCTTTGCCCATCCTGGTTTCTCTGTGTCTTATTTCCCTTCCAATTAATTTCAACTCCTTCAGTTCTGGTGATGATGCGGTCCATGGTTCATTTCACTCCTCCCCTCCCATTTTCAGGATTAACTGCATTCTTCATCTTTAAACGCCCCACCGACCACACATCAGTGCCACGACTTAATGGCAGCTTCCTTGGAGACAGGGGATTAGATTATTTTAAAATTACAACCACCTATTGATAAACTACCACATAAGGCACTGGACAACACACACTAGCTTTGGCAGGGGGCCTGCCCTAAATTGTTCAACATTTACCAGGGGAAAGTCTTACCTGCCCAGGGTGAAGATCAATGCCACAGGAAGACAAAATTCAGTTTTATTTACTGGATAGAGGAAAACAAGGGCCAGGCTCCAAACAGCTATCTCAAGGCACGTCATCCTCACCTCCATCCACCTCCTCCCACCTTTTCCTTTTTGTCCCATGTTTTTGTTTTTCTTTTCTACCTGGTTTTGCTTCTGTATTTCCTGACAACTCGAGATTCCTTTACCTCATCTCACTTCTTTCCCTTCAACTCCCTAGGCATTTCACCTCCTCCCTCCCTTTTTGGCTCTCTATCCCAGTCTCCCAGCCTGCGGAGATATAAGCACACATTTCCAAATGCTGCCAACTAAGTGCTCCAGGGATAGGGAGTTCTGAGGCTACCCCTCACCACTGGGCAAGCCTCATAACAGAGGAGACATTTTAAACCCCAGGGATGGTAAAAATCATCATCATTATTATCTCTCCAGGCACTGCTGTGTTAAGCAGAGATGAGGCTCCCACCTTTGGTAATGAGAAACTCAGAAATTACAGAGGTTGGTAACACAGCATCAGCATATAATACCATCTGAAAAACCTGGGCTCCAGTTATCTTGTGATAGGCAGCGACAGCAGAGATTAAAACCCGCCAGCAAACAGCTGCAGACTGTACTGATGCTGTGCTCCTGCACTGAATTACCACAGTCACAACCCTGTCCTCCGATACTGCCGCTAGTTAGGACTACTCTCCTTAGTCCCACTATATTAGAAAAAAATTTAAAGGGGCATTTAAAGCAAATTCAGGCACAAATAGATTAACAACAAAGAAAATGCCATCATTATTCTTCCAATGCTTACTCATTCTATGATTTAAATATTTATTCTTCAAATAACAGCCAGTGTATGTCCATATGAAATCATCAGAACATTGGACCTTCGGCTCTCCTCTGAGGGTCAAAGCTGAGATTTTGTGTGTATAATATTATTATAGAAAGAATAAATATTTAAAAATGGACTAAGTAATTTTTTCCTATAGACTGCTGTGGAGAACAAAAAGTTTCATATGGCTTCCAACTCAGAGGAAGTTTGTGACTGCATGTGAGGAGACTACAAAGTTATTAGAGGATAGACAACAAACCCTATGAGCCCGTCACATCTCCTTCACTGAAATTTTGCTATATTAAATTTTGATTCAAATAAGTAATCCATCAGCAAAGGTTTTGCAATATTGGTTATACAAAGATCTTCAATGACTGACATTTGTTGAAGTGGGATTTAAGTTAAATTTTATAATAACCCTGTAGTGGCATGGAAACTTTTATCCATACATTTTAAACTTTCATGGGGTTAGTCATCATGATATTTTGGGAATGACAAGATTACCTTCATCAAAAACTTCCTTCTACTATTTCTGCCTGCCAAGGTGCATCTGAAAAATTTCTTCTTTCACAGAGATTTTCCTTCTCTCCCAGCTGAGAGTGATCTGTCTGTACTCTGAGCTATGCTCAAATTCTCCTATGTTTCTATTTCCAGCCTTGCCTTCTCCCTCAGCCCCAACTTTTTCAGCAACTGGAACTAACTTGCAGTCTCTGTCTGCCTTGGCTGACTAGCCAACGGTCTTAATAAATAGCAGTCACTAAATAAATAAAAATTTTTCCAAAGAAAATATGAAACTTGGATCTGAACTCTACTTGGCCTCAAATTTACCTGTCTGTGCACATTTCATTTTCCCACCCACTAAACAGTATTCCTATAGCTCTGGTTGTATCCATGTAGATTTAGATTGATGGTTCTAGAACTGCAAAATTGGAAATGGTCGTAGATATAATTTAGTTCAACCCACTCATTTTCAAAGACAAGGCAAGGGAAGCTAAAAGAGGTTAAGTGCCCTTTTATCACGGTTAGTGATAAAATTCAGGCAAAATTGAAAGTGGCTGCTCCGGCCTATCTTTGTAGTGGATGACCTGTTTTAGAATTTGTTGAATCTCTAGCATTGAATGTAGACTGATTTTAACCTGAATGAAAATTTCAGACTTGAAAGTATTCTGCTTTCAAGGAAAATGAAATTATTAATTGGTTTTAGTAAACCAGATATTTAAAATCATTTTACTTCCATTGAGTTCCTCATCAAGTTTAAGCATTGGGTACTGTACTTCAACTATTAAAACTGTAAGTTATCTGAAAATAATTTTTATTACACATTATATAATACTGAAAGTGTTAGACTCACATCCACATCGATGGTACAAATGGGTAAATTGGTACAAACTTTCTGAAGGGCATTTGGCAGTATGTTACCAAAGACTTAATATTTGAACCCTCTTCATCCTGTCAATGTCACTTCTAAAAATTTATTCTGAGGAAAACTTACTAGACATCTAGGAATATGGTCAATTTTTATTCTTCTGCCTTTATACTTTTTGATAAATTCCAAAGTTCCTTAAAACGAATTTATGTCATTTCTACCATTGGAAAAAACCTCTCATTGTTTGTTAAAAAAAAAAAGTGAGAGAATGGAACTGGCTGCTTATCCTTCAATATCATTTTTGGCTCTTGTGCACTGGTTTTTTTTCTTTCCGGTCAAAAGTTTGTAGAAAGGGAGAAACTGTGTTTCCTGGGAAAAGCCACCAGCTTCTAACCATACGTGTTCAGAGCATGAGTTTGTGCTGGAATTTCCAAAAAGCATACATGAATAAGGCTCTAGCTGAACATCCTCTTCCTATATGGATTGCACATAATCAATAGACCTAGAAGCACTTATTGAACATATTCTATGAACATCACTGCACTAAGAGCTATTAGAAACAAACAGCAGGGGCTTTTCCATGCCGTTTATAATGATGCCCTGTGGCAATGACATAAACACATGAAAAGATGATCATGAATAGAGGCCGTAATTAAGTTCCAAATACAAAATGTAGGTATCTAGAAAAGGAAGAAGCTCATGCAAAACCTGAGTGGTGAGGAAAGGCTTTGCAGAGAAGGGCTCAGCCTTGAAAAAAGATAGAGCAAGAAGAGGTATGGTATGGGAAAGAATGGCTTTACTGGGTTTGAGTGGTAGAATACTGAAAAACAAAGATCAGAAGGAAAGGCTGGGCAGGCCCAGCCTGAGGAGCACCTCAACTCCTGAATGACACTTGATTGGCCTCACTGGATGTCTATTTTGTGTTAAATGCTCCACAAGGCCTTATAGCACAGTGGTTAAGAGCACTGAGTTCTAGAATCAGAGTACCTGGATTCAAACCAACTCTGATGCTTACTAGCTCTGTGATCTTGGATAAGTCACCTACGCTTTCAGTTTCCACATATATAAAATGAGGATAATAACAGTAATCACCACACAGGGTTATTGGGAGGATTAAGTATGCATGTGTAAGGATTGAATAAATGTTCAAATGTTGGCATGGCACTGGGCATACAATGGAATAACGTCTGCTTGCATTAAGCAGTGCTATGAGACTTTTTTACAGTGTGAAATTCTTATTTTAAAATTTTTGTGAGGTCTATAAAAGAATGTGCCCACCTTTGGAAATACAATGGCCTGAACATAAATGAGTTATTTTTTGATGACTTACCACCTTGCAGTGGGTCTCAGAGTCATCATTACATACACCTTTCTCACAGTGTGGACCAATAATAATAATAACAACTACAACAACAACAACAGCTTTGTATAGCACCCCAGGGTTTACAAAAGGCTTCTATCTCATTCACAAGAATTCCATGAGGTAAGCCAGACAAGAATCAGGATAGAGGCAAGACGAGGACCCAGGGTTTCTGTGTTCTTGTCTAGGACTCTTTATAGCTTACAAAGTAGCCTACGGAAGAGACAGGCCAAATACAAACTGATCCTTTGACTCAACCTGGAAGTTAATTCCTCATAAATGAACATCTGATGTGAGATAGCCTGGTTGTGATTTGACTTAGACAGAAATGGAGTGGATTAAGAAATTTAAACTCTTAATAAACCATTGAAGTTTTGATGTCCAATTTTCACATATACCTTGAAAAAGAGATGGAGTGGGAAGAGGTATGGTATGAGAAAGAAAGGTTTTACTGGGTTCGAGTGGCAGAATACTGAAAAACAAGGATCAGAAGGAAAGGCTGTGCGGGCCCAACCTGAGGAGCACCTGAACTCCCAAATGACATCTGATCGCCTCACTGAATGTCTATTTTGTGCTAGATGCTCTACAAGGCCATATAGCACAGAGCTTAAGAGCACTGAGATCTGGAATCAGAGTACCTGGATTCAAACCAAGTCTGATGCTTACTAGCTCTGTGAAGATATCTGTGATTTTCAGTATTCGACTATTCAGTAACTGAATTTTTGTCTTGCTTTGGATTTGAAGGGAAGGTAACAAAGAAGGCATTGCTATTATTTGCTTGTAGTTTGAATCCCTGCTTGTCTAATTCCGGGAAGTTCCAGTTAATAATACACAATGAAATCAAATAACATATTATGGAGGTTATACATAGGTAGAGGCAGGCAAAGCAACATCTGCAAACCCCACTGGGAAACAGTTACCAGACAGAAGCTAAAAATGTATTTAGTTATCCAACAATATGAGCCAAGGAAGTTCTCTTTTTGAGATGAAGTCTTGCTCTGCTGCCCAGGCTGCAGTGCAGTGGCATGATCTCAGCTCACCGCAACCTCCGCCTCCCAGGTTCAAGCAATTCTCCTGCCTTACCTTCCTGAGTAACTGGGATTACAGGTGCCTGCCACCATGCCTGGCTAATTTTTTTGTATTTTTAGTAGAGACAGGGTTTCACCATGTTGGCAAGGCTGGTTTCGAACTCCCAACCTCAAGTGATATGCCCGCCTCGGTCTCCAAAAGTGCTGGGATTACAGGCGTGAGTCACCACGTCCGGCCAAGCCAAGGAAATTCTAAGGTGAAACCCTGAAAAACAGAATGTTCATGTTCCAAATATATGAAATCAACGGAGTCCTTTCCAAATCAGATATCCGAACACAGGACCCAGGTTTTCCTCCTTGTTTTATCCAATAGTATAATTACTACATCCATCACTTAATAAAACATAGTTTTTAAGAGACAAACCATGTCCTTACCTCTAGGGAATATATGTAAAAATCTTTCCATTAAAATGCTAACATTGCCGGGCCCAGTGGCTCACGCCTGTGATCCCAACACTTTGGGAGGCTGAGGCGGGTGGATCATGAGGTCAGAAGATCAAGACCATCCTGGCTAACACAGTGAAACCCTGTCTCTACTAAAAATACATAAAATTAGCTGGGCATGGTGCCACGCCAGCTACCCAGGAGGCTGAGACAGGAGAATCGCTTGAACCTGGGAGGCGGAGGTTGCAGTGAGCCAAGATCACACCACTGCACTCCAGCCTGGGCAACACAGCGAGACTCCGTCTCAAAAAACAAAAAACAAAAAGCTAACATTAATAAAGTTTAGCACCAAATTGCTCTACCTGAGGTTGAAGGGTAACGTTTTAGTTTAATTCCCTTTAGAACACACTGTCTACTTTTTGGTTAGAGTACTATCCTGATGTATTTCTTACTGGGGAGTTCATAGAAGAACAAACAGCATAGTTGAGAATGAATCGAGATGAATTCAAACCAGAAACAAAGCATATCCACAAAAGGGAATAGATTATATAGAAAGTAAGGATTGGGACCGATTCCTTTTCTAAATGACTGGCCATTGTACTACAGCCTTTTTCCGTTGTCAACAGTACTTCTGCTGTTAACTGAGCTTACATACAGTGTCAGTCAAGGTTTTCATTGAATAACAAGTGTGTGTGACTTCTAATGCACGTGAGGCCCATTCTGACGCAGTATATATTAAAATGAGCCAAGGGAACGTCTACCAATGGTCCCTGTTATTGCCTGCCTCATTGCTTTCCTGGATACATTTGGCTCAGGTGGACACAGCAGTTGGGGAGAGGGATGTAAAGCGAGACCTCCGTCACCCAACACGCAGGAACGTGAGTATTTACTGGCTCCATCTTCACTGTCAGAGAATACTACAGGGAGGATGAAACAGCTACTGTGATTAAAAACCTGCTCCCTTGAAAACAGCCATGCCGCTGCTGTGTCATACAATGACCCTTTCAAGTTGGGTGCTGAGCTACATCAGCACCTCTCCTGCAACTTCTTTGATGGCTCAGTGTAGACTGTATGATGTGCCAGAGAGTCCAAGCACGGCTCCAGCAGGAATCTCCTGGAGCAGAAGGCTCAGGAGAGGATGAGAAGAACAGCTGCCTATTTTCTACCTCAACCATAGCCAATTTTGTGCTCCAGCCCTCCTCCCATTCCAAGTGGCATATCCTTTCTTCCTCTGTCCCTCTATTTAACAGTCAGACAAGAATAATTTGCCGAAAAATTGTTAAGTTTTGAAAATAACCATGCTTTCTTTCACTTCTTTTCCCAAAAGTTGGGCTCCTAGAACCGATCTCTAGAATCAAACTCTTGGTGTGGATGTAAGAAAACACCTTGAAGATGACGATGGCTCAGAAGCACACTATGGTACATGCTGCTGTTATGGTCAGTGCTCTGTGCTCTTCAGTCCCACTTTCCAATACTGAAACTTGCTTCAACACAAGAATTTATATCACACTGACACTGTCACAAGTTCCCAGCTGACGTCGCTGTGGCCCTGCTTGGGGGAAATAGAAGTAAAAGACTTTATATTAATTCACTGGTGTCTTTTAGTCCACTGACGATTGTATAACACAATTCAGTAGATTACTGGGAAAGTGAGGCAGTAAGAACCCTGATGTTTTGGTTCCCAGAAAATCTGAAACTCAAGACTATGTATAGGGAAGCACTATAAATGACTCTGACCCTCTGCTTGAAAAAAAGAAAAACAGCAACAAAACAAAACAAAACAAAAAACAAACTAAGAAGCGATCAAGAAGTTCCTTGGGTTAGGTTTTAACATGAATCTTTAACACATTATTATCTTTCCACTCTAAAACTGGAGTTTGCACTTGAAAGAGAGATTTCAATAAATTAATGCATTAGCTACAAAGAAATGGACTCAATTTAAATGACTAAGCAAGTGACCTGAATATTATTTCCTTTAACTAGCCTGAGCAACATGAAAAGAAAATACAAAAAGGAATCTGAGTAATGCCCTATGTCTACAAGATTCCATCTAAGTAGAGCATGTCTCCCACGATGTGACTCACAGGAGGCCTGCAGTTCAGTTTTGAACAAACAAATGCACATCTTCACTCAGCACACAGCTAACTAGTGTTAGTTATACAGCTAACTAGTTATGCAGGCTGTCCATATTTACATAATCAGAAACACATTGCTTTCAATAAGACAAGGCCCAATGCGTTACATGTGACCCTAAGGTACATGTATTTCAACGCATGTCAAACTGTACTTTTCAGAAAATCATTTTGTTTAACAAACTCTCAGCAGGCACCCTGATTAGACATAATCTATAAGGGCCCTTTGTTTCGAGCTGCACTGCTCTGCTGTATGGCGCTCTCTTTGTGGTGATAATTGGTCTGGCTGTCCATTCCACCCATCAGGTGATAGAAAACTATCAATCAGCCTAAACGCAATGTGAGAGAAGTCTCTTTAGCCAATTAGTCAGTAATGAGAACATTAGCCACGATATCTTCTGCAGAGGGCACCTTAGCCATTCCACTAGTCTGAGAAGATGACAGTCCCTGTGTGATTAATAAAGATCACAGGATACTTCAGAAATTCTACATGGGTGAAGAAGAGAATCAGAAAGAAATGCACTTGGAAGAGCTGACTGTTTCTACTGCTGCCAAGTGCTTTACACAAAAACATTCCAAAACCACAGAACCACATAACTTCAGAGCTGGAAGGGACCCTGAGGATAATTTGATCCCACACCCGCATTTTACAGATAAGGCAGGGAGTGAAATGAATTGTCCAAGGTCACCCAGCTGGCTGGCAATGGCGCACCTCTTGTGGCTCCAAAGAAAAATATTTGGACTGATAAAAGCAAACAAAAAAGGCAGCACATCAGTATGGAAAGATCCTACATAGTTTCTGATATTTTTATAGGTGTCTCTTTTTTCTCTACTGGTGGCGAGGGTTGTTTTCCTTCTCTGACTTCCTAGGGCCAAACATGATAACTGTATGTCCTGAGGAAGTATCACACATATTTAGAGCAATGGCTCCTAAGCCAGATTGCCTGGGTCCATAATGCCAGCTCTGCTACTTACTACATGTGTGACTTTGGAGAAGTACTGAATACCTTGTACCTCAGTTTCCCCATCTGTAAAAGAGGATAATAGTCCCTACCTCCCAGGGTTATGACAACGATTAAGAGTTAGTCTACATAAAATATGGAACAGAGGCTAGCACTTGCAAGCTCGGCTATTATTATTCATGAAGGTGCTCATGAAATGACGGCTGCAACGACAGGGCAACTTCTGCATATACCGGAATAATATTAAGATAAATTCAGGCCTGGGCATGGTGGCTCATGCCTGTAATCCCAGCACTTTGGGAGGCTGAGGCGGGCGGATCACGAGGTCAGGAGATAGAGACCATCCTGGCTAACACGGTTAAACCCTCATCTCTACTAAAAATACAAAAAATTAGCCAGGTGTGGTGGCACGCACCCGTAATCCCAGCTACTCAGGAGGCTGAAGCAGGAGAATCCCTCGAACCCGGGAGGTGGAGGTTGCAGTGAGTGGAGATTGCACCACCGCACTACAACCTGGGCGACAGAAAAAGACTCCATCTCAAACAACAACAACAAAAATACATTTAAATAAAATAAAATAAAATAAAATAAAGGCAAATTAAACAAAATGCCCTAACTTTCTTGGGATGAAGACTGAAGGAATCATGGAAAGAGGAGTAAATTCAAAGGGAAGAACCACACCAGCCTCACAGAAATTTCAGGAAGCATCACTGAAGCTTTGGATGACAGTCCTATCATGTCCCAACCTGTCTGCTGGACTGCTCCCTGGTAGGGTCACCTGGGCACGTTCTAGTGGAAATCCATGGGCCCTCTAACTCCCGCAGCCCACAGCCCTGGAACCATGCTCCAGGTGACCACACTTGGTGATCTTTATCCTTCTGTCATGAGTGGCCTGAAAGCTAAACATGCCTTGATCAGAAGCATTACCATTCTCTGAGTCACCAAGGCCCCTAACCTTGAAGGTGATGTCCCCTCTCCCAGAGGCTTTCGTTATCTCCTCCTCCTCTTGACCCCCACAGCACTGTAGGCACAGCCCACCCACCCTAACTGTGCTGGTGACATAGCATTGCCACTGCTTGTCTCATTCTATCTCTGTATTTCATATTGCCCTGCAGTGCTGCCTGAATGCAAGGCCAGGCATGCATTTGACAAAGAGGTCACTTCAGTGGATTGTCCAGAGTAACACACAGCAAACAACAAGAGCTACCCTGATATGGGTGCTAGTGCACTGTTATAAAGTGCCTGGGATTTTCCTTTTACCTTTTAGGAGCAAAGATACTCTATTATCACCAATATCAACCTCTTCTCTTATCCCCACCTCTCAAGAAGTCAATGGAAACACACAGGAAGTTCAAAGGCCAACTCATTTGCTACTGCTGGAACGGGCAAACAACACACACTCACAGAAATTAAACAAGTGAATGAGAACAATGGAGTGCATGAAGACACGGGGGCACAGACTGGTGAGACCAGAATGCAGTCAACAACAGAGGGGTTAGCGTCAAAAAGGCCCAGGAAAGGGGTGGGGTGCTACCAACTTCTGACTTTTTTCCTTTATAGGTATTTACTTATATCTGGAATCACAGACACACGGAGAAGAAGTGGTAGAGATTACTTATATCTGGAATCAGAGACACACAAGTGGGAGAGAGAGCATCTAACAAGATCCTTGAAGGCATGAATGTTTTCCCATTTTCATGTCTATTCCACTGTAGTGTTGAGGGCAGCTCCAATCAACTGAAAGAGTGAATGGCTACTGGGTGGGAGGCAAAGGGAAACAAAGAAATATACCGTGAACTCCGGGACACATCTTAAAACTTTCCTAAACTCCAGAGAGGGAGGTACTCACCAAGTGTAGTCTTCAAAAACTATGCGGGATTCACAAACAGAACTCATCTCTAGGTAGGGATGGACAAGGGTCCCTCCCACCTGAACATCCACAAGTAATGCAACTCTCCCTCTCCTACACAAGGCTTATATGGTTGATATCCACCAATCTGTCCATCCCTCCTTCCTCCAGCCCTTGGGCGCCACACTATAATATTATATTCAACAGAAATTAGAAATTTCAAAGCACACCCCTTCAAAAAATCAACAATACAGGGTACAGTGATGAACAAAAGGACATCATTATTTTGTGGAAAATGCAAATGTTAAATTACACACACAGTAATTGCCACATTTATGTCTTTCTTACTGACCTTATCTTGCCAGAGTAGGAGAATCAGTGTCAAGAATAAACTCTTTGCCGATTTAAATAGGATGCAAATATATATATAATGCATAATAATAGTCTCCTTTCACTTATTACATAAACATAAAATATTACCCTCCTTCTATTCTTGAGACGTTATGACAATCTGAGCTAACACATTTAATTCAACTCAAGTCCCTGAGAGAACAGAACTACAATTACTATTTAGTGAGTGTCTGATCCATTCTGCTTGTCTCTGAAATACAGTCTATGAAGCTTTCATGGAGGACACCAAGGAATCATTTTGTCGTATGACACACTGTGAACATTTTTAAAACGCTTAGATTCCCAACATTTAAAATAAGATTTTATTTTTTTATATGTAGATGGGAGTTATTTGATGTCCAATAATATGCATTTCTATACAAATGCATACAGAGGTATCCGAATTTTTGAGAGGTAAATTACACATTCTGTGAGTAGGTCTTGAAGCAACAACTTGAATGAGAATGGTTATATACATTCCACTGGATAAATATGCCTTTGCTAGCTCAGGCTTCATGGAGTAGGCCAGAGATAGGAAGGTAAAGAAGGAAGAAAGAGAATAGAGAGTGGAAGAGAGGCCGGGCATGGTGGCTCACCTCTATAATACCAGCCCTTTGAGAGGCAGAGATGGGTGGATTGCTTGAGGTCAGGAGTTTGA
Source organism: Rhinopithecus roxellana (assembly GCF_007565055.1). NCBI lineage: Eukaryota > Metazoa > Chordata > Mammalia > Primates > Cercopithecidae > Rhinopithecus > Rhinopithecus roxellana. The sequence goes on from NC_044550.1 coordinate 76,952,235, forward strand.
GACCAGCCTGGCCAACAGGGCAAAACCCCGTCTCTACTAAAAATACAAAAATCAGCTGGGCTTGGTGGCGCACGCCTGTAATCTCAGCTGCTCAGGAGGCTGAGGCAGACGAGGTTGAACCCGTGAGGCAGAGATTGCAGTGAGCCGATATCACGCCACTCCAGCCTGGGCAACCAAGTGAGACAGTGCCTCAAATAAAAAAGAGGGGGGGTGCAGAGAGAGTGGAAGAGAAGGGAAGAGAGGGCAAGGCAGGCAGGAGGATCAACTATTCCAAACTGAAGAACTGGAATTAAATCCTCCCAACAACTGGAGGAGTGATCTTACCTCTAGCACTGTTTAACATGGGGAAAATATTTTTTTAAATAGTCCAGACAATGATAAATACAAAGAAAAAACACACCTCTGGATTTAAATGGAAGGTGCAATTCCTTCATCCAGAGAGCCTATTTCATGCGAAACCTTTTAGTAGAAAAGTTCTTAGTAAGACTATATGGGTAGCAATCTCTTGTTCAAGAGATAAAAATGAAACAGCTAACCTTTACTAAGGTCTTACTAGGTATAAGGTACTACTGGAAACATATTAACTCATTTAACCCTTCATAAAACTCCTGTGAAGTAGGAAGTATTATTATCCACATTTTACTAACAAGAAGTAAGTAATGTACCCAAATTATACAGCCAGGAAATGGCAGAGCTGGGATTCAAACCCAAGTATCCAACTCCCGACCCAGTACTCAGCCATTTCGTTAGTGAATGAGTGCATGTGTGAATAAGTGAATGAATGCAAAAGCTATGCTCGCTGTTTGTAACTTGTGGCTTTAAAGGCTGCTGGCAGAGCTTTTCTGTACCACAAAGGACAGCCTTATGAACAAACCATGGCTTAAAAAAACCATGCCTCACAGTTGTCCCTCCCCTAAACACACCCCACTCTGAGGGAGAGCCTCCCTTTCAAAAGTGGCAAAGTTGGCTGGGCGCAGTGGCTCACGCCTGTAATCCCAGCACTTTGGGAGGCTGAGGTGGGCGGATCACGAGGTCAGGAGATTGAGACCATCCTGGCTAACACACGGTGAAAAATACAAAAAATTAGCCGGGCGTGGCGGCAGGTGCCTGTTGTCCCAGCTACTCGGGAGGCTGAGGCAGAAGAATCACTTGAACCCCAGAGGTGGAGGTTACAGTGAGCCAAGACCACACCACTGCACTCCAGCTGGGGTGACAGAGAGAGATTCCGTCTCAGAAAAAAAAAAAAAAAAAAAAAAGTGGCAAAGTTAAAAGTAAGGTTGATGTCTCATTTGTCTGACCCAGTCACACAGGGACCATGTGACAAGACAGTGCTGCAGGGATTTGGCTACGGGATGAAAACGCGTAAGGGACTATGGAGCTTCCTGTGGGCCCCATGTTGCTTACTGTTGGAGGAGAGAGACCCGCCTTGGTGCCCTGGCAACATTGCAGTCTGGGCACAAACTTTACAGGAAGTTTGAAGCTTCAGTTAGTGGCAGGGTCTCCACTTCCTGTTCCAAGATGTTGGGTGAGTCTTATAATTCAAGTCTCAGAGGCATTTAGACTTGAGTGGTGGAATGCCCGTACAGACTCAGTGACCACGCTGCCCAAGCCAGGAGCAAGGACCCAAATCTGATTTTTAAAAAAAAAAAAAACAAAAACCAGGTCCACCTATAGGGACAAAGAGAAAAGCCATTCAAATTCAGGACTGTTCCCAGATGCACTATAGCACTAAGGACATGACAAATGGAACATGACCTGCATATTTTATGAATGTATCTCTCCCTTCCCCTCTGCTTCTCACCCGTCTTCTCTCTTTATTTCTCAAGTCTTCACTTATGGATGCAGAATAGGAGACACTTAGGTCTGCTCAATCTATCTAGACTCACTTACCTACGGCTCTATTCACCTCTTAGATCCCAAACCCAATTCCTTTCCTCATCCAGTTTCAATCTGTTTTCCTATATTTGAAGAAAGTGCTGTTTTGAAAGCCCTGATTTTTACTTTATAGGAATGCCGAGAAACAGGCTCTGGGAAAGCAATACTGTAGCATTTTCCAAGCAGTCATCATCTGGGGGATTCATGACCTTCCAAAAATTTCTGGTGGTTTCTGACATTCAACTTCTTCCCTTCCTCAAATTCTCCATATCCCACATTCTGCCACATATTTTTAGGCAAGTATCTGAGCTACTAAAGAATTTAAAAATGAGGGCCGGGCGCGGTGGCTCAAGCCTGTAATCCCAGCACTTTGGGAGGCCGAGACGGGCGGATCATGAGGTCAGGAGATCGAGACCATCCTGGCTAATACGGTGAAACCCCGTCTCTACTAAAAAATACAAAAAAAAAAAACTAGCCGGGCGCCGAGGCGGGCGCCTGTAGTCCCAGCTACTCGGGAGGCTGAGACAGGAGAATGGCGTGAACCCGGGAGGCGGAGCTTGCAGTGAGCTGAGAGCCGGCCACAGCACTCCAGCCTGGGCGGCAGAGCAAGACTCCGTCTCAAAAAAAAAAAAAAAAAAAAAAAAAAAAAAAAAAAAAAAAGAATTTAAAAATGAGAAAAGTGAAAGTGGCCAACAGCCACAATAAAATTTTTCTTTAAAAATGGCAGCACTGTCCCTGGAAGAGCTTACACGGGTACACGCAGTATATTTCAATCCTACCAACCGTGCCCACCTAGATTCAGCTCTTGGGACTATTCTAACTAAGACAACACTCTCTATCAGTTTAAAACAGTCCATTGTGACAGAAAAGTACCTTGAAAATCAGTGAAGACTCATACAGAGAATCAATTTCCCCTCTGGAGAAAATCAGCAAATATAAATTCATTAGGGTAGTTAATTTTTCCATGTAAATAGCAACTGACATCACTGTTAATACCAGGAAAAATCAGCAGCGTCTTTTAATGAAAAGATTATAAATCTAAAGCGAAGGGAGTGGAGTTCTAACTGTGCTCCTGATAAAAAGGGAATAAATAATCCCTGTTCCTTTTTCATGGAGATGTTTTAAGAATAAACAAGACAAATGGGTAAAAATACTTTCAGTTCTCCTGAATAAGGCACTACGTAATCCCAAAACAGTTCTGTAAGAAGGGGGAAAAAAAAAAAAAAAAGATTGGTGTGTTCTCGGCAGTTTCAATGAGGGCTTTGGGCCCGAGATGTTTTAAAAGCAGAAAACTGTTAACACTGGAGATATATTGTCAAAATACATTTCCCTTTGGTTAAGAAAAGGAGAGAGGGAGGGTTTAAAGGGTGGAGTGGAATGGAATTGTCATCAAAGCATTGTTAATATGAACTGAATGATATTACAATGGCAATGCTTCAACATGGGGAATGAAAATTGTTTTGTATTATTGTGGATTGACAATATGACAATCGTTCATTGAAAGTGGATGACAGCTGTAGCATTATAGCTCAGTGCACAACACAAGATGAATGAGTGTTACAAGTTCTTCCAGAATGGGCCCTTATTTCACAAGAGTCCATATCATCCCAAAATAAATACAGGCCAGTTTTTCACTATCTCAGCAAATTTAGCATCTCTTTACAAACCAATGTGCTACCAGCGGCCTCAAAGTGCCTGTGTCATGTCCCTGCTTAGTGGATTTGCAGCAGCTGTGAAATGTCAAGTCAAAATGCCATGGAAGATCTATACAACGCCTCGGCAGAAGAAAGGGCAAGAAATGGTAAAATGCTTATGCCTGGACATATGTGAACTGACGTCAAACTGTCTCCCGATCCACAGGAGCACTGTTTCTGAATTTCTGTCTTGGCACCAGGCTCATTCCACCACAGACATATGAGAGTCATTTGTGTGCCTCTTATATCAAACTACTCACCTAAAAGAAGTAACACCATGTAAGCTACTTGAAATTAACACACTTCAGAGGCCAGAGATATTTACATATCTCCTTATGTGCAACAAAAGTCATGCCTGCTTACTTAACCAAAAAAAAAAAAAAAAAAAAAGAAAGAAAAATCAAAGAAAAAAAGCACAAAAACCACTCATCACCACAGAGAGAAAGAGATAAGCCTTGTTCACATTCACATATTAGTGTTTTTCTTCCCAGTTTTAATGTATTTCTAAAAAACAGAATCTGGGCCAGGCACAGTGGCTCACACCTGTAAGCCAGCACTTGGGAGGCCAAGACAGGTGGATCACCTGAGGTCAGGAGTTCAAGACCAGCCTGGCCAACATGAGGAAATCCTGCCTCTACTAAGAATACAAAAATTAGATGAGAATGGTGGCAGGTGCCTGTAATCCCAGCTACTTGGGAGGCTGAGGCAGGAGAATTGCTTGAACCCAGGAGGTGGAGGCTGCAGTGAGCTGAAATCATGCCACTGCACTCCAGCCTAGGTGACAGAGCAAGACTCCATCTCAAAAAAAAAAAAAAAAAAAAGAATCTGTTGTATATTCTGTTCTAGTGCCTGTTTTTTTTGTTGTTGTTGTTGGGTTTTTTTTTTTTTTTTTTTTTTTGTAGCATTCAATGTATTGGGACTTTTTTTTCAATCTAAAATATTCTTCTAAAATATAATTTTAAAGATTATATGTATTCCATTTTCTCTATATACCATAACTTACATGGCTAATCTCCTGTGCTTGGACATTTATGCTCCTTGCAGCTTTTCACTATAAAAAATAACTCAGCTACTATATAATGTTTCCACACTTTCTGACTAATGTCTTAGAAAAAAATTTACAAAACCTGTACTGATTTTCTATGATCCTGACTATGACAACACTCAAAGTAAACCTGGGGGCAGCCCTTGGATAGGGGCCTCGAGCCTCACTGACCCATCAGAAGAGCCTCTGAAGTATTGGTAAGAGCAGTTGAAGAGTTATAAACAATGGGCAAGTTCTCCATCTTATACTTAGAGAAAATAGAACCACTTATCCCTTAATTGCTGTGGCCTAGTCTTCCAGGGTTAGGCAAAGCAACATGTTTTGGTGCTTGAGAAAAAGAATAATATATGCAAGAGAGAGGAATTGCGTGAATATTCTCTGTGCTTCCAAAGTCAATATGAAATATAAATGCCCTCTAAAAATCCTGAGTGAATAATAAAACACGGGAGTTATTTATGCTATTGTCTAAATATTTCTAAATATCTTTCAGGCACATGGTAGAGCTGTACTTCCTGGCTCTTGTGTGGTTAGATAGGATCATGTTACTAGTTCTGACAAGTAAGTTGTGAGCAGAGTGATGGGGAGTATTTCTGGGCAGGGACATTAAATTGCTGATGTTAGACCCTCTGGAGCTCTTTCTCCTTCAGCATAACCACTAGTGTGAGATCATGGCTGGTTTTGTGAGAACGGGTCCCTGTGTAGCAATGATAAGCAGAATCTCTTCTCCCTATCAACCACAATAAACATGAGCAAGAACTAAATCTTTTTGCTTTAAACCACTAAGATTTGGGGGTTCTTTGTTACTATACCATCACCTAGGCTCTCTTGACTGATAAATAAGATTTAATCAAACTTCTTTGTGATCTCATTATCTAATTTAAAATATTCACAGAAAACTTCATTCTTCTCTACACATACGGTTTGAAAACCTGGTGAATTATAGACATAATCTTTCAGGTTTTCTAGGCTTCGTTATGTAACAATTCAACAGGTATTTCTTCAGTGCCTACTGGCTGCAAGACAGTTACATTAAGTGAGAAATACAAATACTGGGAAATACAAAGATGAGGAAGACACAGCTCTGGGCCTGAATCACTTAAGATAAAGTAGGGAGGATCCAGTTTCATATTTTCTACAAAGGAGGAATTTAGGGTTGGCAACTGGGTTGCAAAGGGCACGGGGGGGACTGCATTGAAGCTGTGTTTGCATAGTAAATGCGATCTATATATATTATATATTTATTTGAGGCAATTTTGCAGAGAGGCTCGTGTGGAATATAGGAGAGTGGCTAAACACCTCCTCTGAGCTGCTGTTGGTACTACCAAGGCAACAGTAAAGACAACTCTAAGTAGAAGATGGAAAGTTCTGAAGGAGAGGTCGGAAAAAAGTGGCCATGGTGTTTCGAAGGACTGGAACACGCAGTCTGAGAGACTGGGAAAGGGTTTCAGTGAAGAAACTGCATTTGAGATGGGCTTTTGAGGCCAAGATTTCCACAGGGCGAGATTAGGGGAGAAGCGGTCTGGAAGGAGGGTGCAGTCTAAGCAAAGGCATAGGGGGACAAAGCAGAGGACTGATCAGGTATCCAGGGCGATGTCATAGCTAGTGCCTAGACAGACTGTTGGGCAAGTGCTGATTTGAGGGGAACGCACCGAGGGACTTAAAGGGATTTATGCTTGGCTGGCTGAGTTAGGAAATTCAGGGCAGCGGAGGTGGGTGTGAAGCAGGGATTTCAAGGCAGAGAATTATACACCAGGAAGAAGAGAAGCAAGACGAGCTGGTCCTGGCAGGTTTACTTGGCGGAATTGCAGCGCCCGTATCTGAATAATGAAGTTGGTGAAACCGAGAGGGCTGCAACCCAGAGATGAAGGTGCGGAGCCAGGACGTGGCTCACGCTGCGCTTCCAGCTCCAAACTCTCAGCACAGGGCTGAGCACAAAATAGAAGAGCGATGAATGAATAATACCTAATAATATCCCGACTGGCCGGCCAACTGCAGGACAAGCCAGTTTTTCAGGACTTGCCGGCCAGTCTTTTATTTTTAAACTTCTTTGCCCGCTCTTGGAGCTTGAGTTTGTTATTTACACCTTCCCCTCCAAAATGGGCACAGCAGAAGATGGAGGCGCTGCTCAGATCTGAGCATTTGACTACCTGTAAATAGCTCTGGTTTAGCTTGGAGGAGACTGAAATTAAATGAAATGAAGTTTGAAGACTGTGTACGAATTTTAGCTTTTAATATTGTAAGGGAGCGCTGGCGGCACTGACCATCTTTAACTTCATGATACTAAGAAAAAGATAGACTCTTCAACAAAAAGAAAAACATTCCAGTTCTCATCATTTGGTAAGGCTTTTCCCCAGGAATTCCCTTTTGCTTAATCTGACCCCACATACTTCCCTTTAAGAAGACATTTTAGTTTTGGTTCAAACAAACACAAAAGTTAGTGTAAATACTGGGGAAAAAGCAGGTGGAGTGGGAGACTAATGATCACTTTTCTGTGTGATCCTGAGTGAGTGGACGGGATTTCTGGCCCAATAGTAGGGCAATATTTCAAGAATGAAAGGAAAATTTATTGAGGGAAACAGACAGTTTAAGGATGAATATCATTCTTTTGATATCTTCCCCAAACATGTGCAAATTCAGCAAGAGGTTACAGGAAACCTCAATACCCTTGATTCAGAAATAAACACAGGTTATTTTTTCAAAAGGCATACAAGTGACCAAATAATAAAGCCATCTCTAAAAGATTAGGAGAAATTTATTGGGAACCTACTGGCATAGAACTGAAGAAAGTCTCCTTGTAACTGGGCTTCACATAGTTGCAAAAACAGTGGGTGCCTTCACTATGTTTATTACCAAAGATAGCAAATGTTTTCCATGAAAACTTAACCGGAATCTGTTTTGTCCTAAGGTCAGATCTACAAAGCCATAATTACCCAGGTAACTTGGGTCTGATGTTGCCTAAAATATCCAGGTAATTACAGGAGAAAGGTCATTTCCTCTGTATAATCTCAACTATACCACTGGCTGTCTATACTCGCAGTTATCCAGTTAAGAACAGCCTTTCACATTTCACTTTGTGCTTGCTTAGACCCTGCCAAGACCGAAAATCTTAACGAGTTTTTAAAAATCCCCTTTATAAATATTCCCCTTCCCTTGCCCCATTCCCTGGGATGATCTGATGACTTCCTCACAAGACGATATACGAAATACTCTTTGCTAATTTTTACATTCAAAGGAAATGCATTCTGGAAAGAATACTGTGCGACAGAAATGAAACAAGAAAGGTGAAGAGGAAGAATGAACAGGGGTGCCAAGATCTGCAAAACTGTGGGGATTAAAAGATTCATAGCGAGAGAGAAAGAAAAAGAGAGAGGAGCAAAGCAGATATGCAGGTCAACAGACGTCTTATTCAGAGTTTGAGCTTTGTCAACACAGGCAGTTTGGGGGCAGAAAGAAGCGCATCTGCTGGTCTGTGATTGCACAAGAGAAGCTACCACTCCTTTTCTTCACAAAGAAAAAAAAATGGCATTTATCTCAAGTACAGCAAGGCATATTAGGATTCACCTCCCCCATTCTTTCTTCCCTCTTCCTCCTACCATCTCCCTCGCCGCCTCCCTTTCCTGTTGGAAGAGAAAAGGTGGGAGGGAGAGGAGGACCCACCGGTCACAGACAACGCTGTGGGATTCTCTTTCTTCAGCTTTTACCAGCCTATGGGGGTCAGGATGCTATTGGTTCAGCTTTATGTGTGATATGGTGCCTCTCACTTAGCAACAGCGAGCAGGAGAGGCAGGAAGCAACGCCACCTGGCTCAGCAAGTGTGCGGATGGTTTAAAACGAGCCACTCACTCACAGGGAGAACAGAAGAGGGGGGAAGAGGGAACAGGCTGAGCTTAATATATTGTACTATTAAGAGCAAGGCTTAATCAGGGTGTTAACAACAACCAACAGGCAGGCTATGGGGGAAGAGCAAAGACCGGACAGGAGTTATTTTTAATGAGTATCTACGTATACATCATGCACGCTGCCTTCATTTTTTTTTAAAGGACAAACAACACTGTGCTGCCTGGATGGTGGGTGGGGAGAAAGACGGTTATCCAGGCAAAAAATAAGAGATAAGATGCATCTAAAACTCTACAGTGAGTTTACTCGGTTTTACTTTGTTTTCACACCAGGGTGTTACTAGAAAAGAAAAAGTAAAATTGGGTGTACTTGAAAAAGCAATTGGCTACGTAATCACAGGATTTTTTTAAAATTAGTCAACACAGTAGCTATTTCTAAATCTTAAATTCCATTTTAGCATTTGAAAATTAACTTTCTGGAGTGGAAAGTGGCAAAAGAGAAGTATATCTCTGCTAGAAAGATATTTTTTTTTTCCCTTTGCCTCCTTTGTGGTAAAAGGGAAATTTCTAAGAAGGATGCTGATAGAGTTCTGAAAGCTCACACTGCCTGAATATAACAGGGCTCAGTGCCAATAACAACAAGGAAATGTATTCTGCTATTGCATATTCTTTCATTTCTCTTAATAGAATTTTCCTTCCCCTCTATTCTAGGTCTTCCCAGCAAACTTTAGAAGGATTATCTCACCTACTTATCCATCCCAACCCACCCCACTCCATAACATCTAAGAGTCTAGCCTTACACTCTAAAATATAAATGGGAAAGCATCCTTCTTTCGTTTGTAGAGAAAAAATGGGAGTCAACTTGGGTCTTTCATTGGAGTCAACTGGTGCCCTAAAGACAAAGCCCAACACTCTGGAGGGCACAGATGGGCCTCTGTCTGCCCTTCTAAACCAGACCCAATTAACCCCTTAGGCTCTGAGGAGTAAAAGCCACTGACTACAGTGACACCTACTGCTCGGGGTACAGCTGTACATCCTCGCACCGCCTCCCAGGTTCTCCAAAGCAGCCATTTGTTCCACTGCCATGGGTTCCACTGAACACATTTCTCTCTGCTCTGGGCTAACACCTGGAGAAGGAAATTTTCAGCCCCCTCATTCTAAGGATAGCCTCTGAACCTATAAATCAGGACCTTCTATAGGCAGGAGTCCTCACCTATGGGGCTACAACATGCTCTCAATCTATAAAGTGACCAACTCTCCCAGTGAGTCTATACAAGAAAGGCAGAAAACAGAGTCTGAGAAGAGCCCACGCCTCCTTCAGAATCACTACCTTGAAATTACTTGTTAATCCTGTTTGATAACCAGTGAAGTTATCCTGGAAAAAATGAAACTTTTACTCTGTATCCACTGCATTTTGCTCTACAGAGAAAAATATGATATGAAGCACTAGTACAATCAAGATATCTAGAAACTCCATTTCCAGTTTATACGATAGCATGTTAGTTAATCTATTCCTTCTACTCTATGCATTAAGTCAGATGCCAGAAATTCCCTCCCATTGAGAAGGAAATCCATTTAATTATGGATTTCAAAGTTATACTTCCCTGAAGTCATAGCAAAAATTCCTATATGTTAAGGACAATATCTGTAAGTCAAGGAAGGGCAAGAAACAAAACCATTAACGGAACCCTTGACTTACCCTAAAATAGACACTGAGTTTAAAACCATCTTAAAGGTGCCAAGAGCAGAAACTCAGATGATTATAAAATTAATGGTTCAGACCAGTCACAACGGCTCACACCTGTAATCCCAGCACTTTGGGAGGCTGAGGCGGGTGGATCACCTGAGGTCAGGAGTTCGAGACCAACCTGGCCAACATGGTGAAACTAAAAATACAAAATAATTAGCCAGGCATGGTGGCACATGCCTGTAATCCCAGCTACTTGGGAGGCTGAGACAGAAGAATCGCTTGAATCCGCGAGGTGGAGGTTGCAGTGAGCCAAGATCGAGGCACTGCACTCCAGCCTGGGTGACAGAGACGAGACTCAGTTTCAAAAAAAAAAAAATTTTTTTTAATTAAATTAAATTAATGGTTCAGGAGGTATAGCTTATTTCATTTTGACAAAGAATATCTAACAAATCTTCACCAAGATAGGTACAAATTGAACAGAACACAAGTAATGCTGAAAATTTAAATGTCACCCTTCTTTCTGGATGCTTGAAGTGTTATGCAAATATTTTGCTTTTTATTCCCAAACATTCCACTTGAAATAACTGGATGTTACATTGTGCTATTCTCATTTTCCCAAGAGGAGCTCAGCAGTTTGTCCAACGTCACAGAGCAAGCTGGTGGAGGTGCCGGGATAAGAACCAGGCTTCCTGATTTAAAGCCCTTGACTTAGCCACTGGGCCACCAGAACCAGGCAATTCTCTCTGAAGCTCTGTGAGGACTATCTCAAACCTCTTACTGATACCTCACCCCTGTGTGTTAATTTGTGTTACCGTCTCAGAGTTGCAATGGCCCTATTTACATTCTTCTTTAAGTTTCTTACTTTGTGACCTCATTTATCAGTTGCTTTCATGAAATAGGTTAAGGAAAAAAAATGAGAATGTGGGAGGCTTAAGTAAAACCTACGAAATGCCCAGAAATGGTTCACACATAAGTTAAATTAAAGGCTAAATTTACCCACCTATACCTACCTAACTCTAATGTTTTAGCACTAAAATGAGTATTAAGTGAAAGGATACTCAGAAAAGCAGCTGTAATGGCTCTCCACTGAGACACAGATCCACAAGGTGGAGCCACTGCGGGGTAGCCAGCTACGTAATCAATTAATAGCACAACAGGGATATTTTCATTCTTTTCCATAGAATTTCCCACTGGCAGAACACACCTGAACACACATCTGTGTGGGGTGTGCAAAGTGTAGCTCTGTGGCTCTGCCATGGATCACCTAGATCCCATGTAGGAATCTGTTCACTGGGGTGTGGGTGTTCCAAATGGCATCCTTAAATGTCCCTCAAAAAAACCATCTTTCTTTCTTTCTTTCTTTTTTTTTTGAGATGGAGTCTCACTTTATTATCCAGGCTGGAGTGCAGTGGTGTGATCTCGGCTCACTGTAACCTCTGCCTCCTAGGTTCAAGTGATTCTCCTGCCTCAGCCTCCTGAGTAGCTGGGATTACAGGCATGCACCACCACATCCGGCTAATTTTTTATTTTCAGTAGAGACGGAGTTTCACCATGTTGCCCAGGCTGGTCTTGAACTCCTGACCTTAGGTGATCCACCCATCTTGCCCTCCCAAAGTCCTGGGATTACAGGTGTAAGCCACCATGCCTGGCCAAAAAACCCATATATTTCTATTTGATGAGAAGCTCCTTCCCTCAAAATATTCTTATATCTGCAACTATTTCCTCCTAACAGGGAAAGTAAGTGGTGATACATTTGTCTCCATGAATCAGTTCTTCTCCACACACAGTTTTAACATAAAGTCCAATATCCAGTATCAACCTAACAGACAGCACTTATGAGGGATATAGAGCTGAAAGACGCCCACAGAACCCTCCTCATTCAAAACCTAAAAGTTGTGTTAAGTCAATCATGAAAAGAGACAAATACACCATGGGCAGTTACACATTCCTCAGACGATAATATGAACGGCAGCCACCAACAACTGGCGCTCCTGATTTCATGTTGGATAAGCTGTTTGTAAACTTGTCTCTCCAAACAGCCCCTTCCAGTATTCTTCATGTCTTCCACAGCAGCAGCATTCTCTCAACACCAACCTGGAAATGGGGGGCACTCTGACTACTCCCCTTCATCTCCTTCAGTGACTCAGCATGACCCTTGGACTATTACTTTGGAATGTCTCACATCTGGCATTCCCATCCGAATTAGGTAATTCTGTTTGGAAGCATACCACTTTACACCAGTATTACTGCAGGGGCCACATTCCCAGATGCTGGCTTTTCTCCTCTGGGCCATCTGGCTTGGAGATACTTTAACTTAATCGTGTCAGATCTAAAGAACTTTGCCACAACATGGTCCATGCAATTCTACTTTTATAAACAAAACCAAACATGGCAACATACACGCATGTGCATATTTATTTTAAAAATTTTGACTGAATATATCAGGGGCCAGCAAATCTTTTTTTCTGTAAAGAGCCATTTAGTAAATATTTTAGGTTCTGAGGGCCAAAGGACAAAATCAAGGCTCTTATGTAGGGAGAAAACACATTTCCACAAATTTTTGGTTGGCAAAATTCAAAACTTTATTTCTGGACACTAAAATTTGAATTTTGTTCAACTTTCACATGCCATGAAACATTACCATTATTGTGAAAATCTTTTCAACCATTTAAATATGCAAAAACACTCTTAGCACATGGGCCATACAAAACAGGGGGCAGGCTAGGGTTTTGTCTCATGAGTCAGGATATACGTCAAGTGGTTAAAACTGTGGTTAGGTCTAAGAATAATAAGTAGAACAAAAGATAGGGTTTTTTCTCCTTCACTTTTTTTTTTTTTTGAGACGGAGTCTCGCTCTGTCGCCTGGCCTGGAGTGCAGTGGCCGGATCTCAGCTCACTGCAAGCTCCGCCTCCCGGGTTTACGCCATTCTCCTGCCTCAGCCTCCCGAGTAGCTGGGACTACAGGCGCCAGCGACCTCGCCCGGCTAGCTTTTTGTATTTTTTAGTAGAGACGGGGTTTCACCGTGTTAGCCAGGATGGTCCTTCACTTTTAAATTAAGACATGTCTGTGTTTTATTACAGACATGTATTACTTTTATGTTCTGAAAAACAGTAACATGGCTGGGCGCAATGGCTCACACCTATAATCCCAGCACTTTGGGAGGACGAGACAGGCAGATCAACTGAGGTCAGGAATTCGAGACCAGCCTGGTCAACATGGTAAAACCCCATTTCTACTAAAAATACAAAAACTAGCTGGGTGTGGGATGCATGCCTGTAATCCCAGCTACCCGGGAGGCTGAGGCAGGAGAATCACTGGAACACGGGAGGAAGAGGCTGCAGTGAGCCAAGATTGCGCCACTGCACTCCAACCTGGGCAACAGAGGGAGACTCCGTCTCAAAAAAAAAAAAAAAAAAAAAAAAGAAAAAAGAAAAAAATTAACATAAGACTTGATTGACTGGTCTGTGGATTAAGATAAAGATTTCTTTAGAGCTTTCAGTTTCCTCCATATTCTTCCTATTTAACTTAGTTTCTATGAGGATAGCGGTCTCTTCATTATCTGCTTAAGATGCCTTGCACCTCTCCTGTTTTCACACGTTTGTTGCCTGGCAAAATCACACTCATATTTCAAGGCTTATTTCTTATTTCCTAACTTTCTCCTGCAAGACTTCCACATCTATGACAGTATGGGGAAATCTTCAGTCATCTGATCATCACTTGTCAGTTAATTTAGTGTGTTTAATCTCGTCTCCTAATTAGTATATGAGCTCCCCACAGGCAGGGACCACCTTAGAATCTTCAGTGCCCTCCAAGGCACCAATCACAGCGTTGAGTCCCTACCTCTGTCTTCCACAAATACTAGACAGCTATTGATTTGGTCAACCTATGCTAAAACACAACTGTAGAATATTTTTAAAGCATACTAGAATCAGTAGATGAAAGAAAGATATAAATTTTGTCTTCATTTTTAAAAATATTTCTTAACTTTTAGAACTGTCCAACAATGAAATATGCTGCCTCTTGAAATAACAAATTTCCTGACACTAAAAAGTATTCAAAACACAAGTGTCTGACCATCTGTCAGGGATTCTGTAGAAGGAATTCCTGTATTATTTAGGTCAGACCACATGGCCTCTAAAGTCCCTTCTCACTCAAGAATCTGTTATTCTGATGAACTCTATTCCCCTACCCCAAATATCTCATTTATTTCTTAAAATTAGGTGATTCAAAGTAACAGGGGTGACAAGTTCACAACACAGATAATAATAAAAAAAACCTACTTCTTTGTCATTTTTTGAAATTCTATGAGTATATGAAGATGGTGTTAATTAGTTTGTTTCAAGCAGGCTTGGTATGTATGATAAACCACCAGCACTAACCTGAAGAAAAAAAATCCCAGAGCAGTGCGAATTTTTTTGCCCCTTATTTAGAAAGATCCCTGTAGATGGTCTGCTTATTGTTTTTGTTTATTTGTTTGCTTATTCTTTTTACCAGATTACTGGGCTGCTGTCACTAATCAGCTGCCTGGACAACATGTAAATCATAAATGCATCTATATTTTGCTTATCTTGAATCTGGCTTTATAGAACCTTCAGAATTCTGCTAACACCCCAGATTGAAAAGGAGCTTAAAAACAGATATTTTACCACCTCTTGGGAGGTCAAAATATAGCTCCTTGAGCACTCAGCTACATGTAAACATGACTACAAAAAGCCAAGGTACAAAATTACACATCATGAGTTATTTCATCAAGTATATCTACTCAGTACCTACCATGGGCAGTCAGGCAGTGCTCTAAGTATCCAGAGACAGATGGTGACCAAAGACCCAGACCCTAACTCAAGGATTTACACTGGTCACCAAATGAAGGGTCAGTTAGTAGTTATTTAAAAAAAAAAAAAAAAAAAAAAAGGTAAGAAATACATTGACTGACTTGCAGTACCTATAAAAGACAGAGATTTTTATTCAAAAACCTAGAAATGGAGAACTGATGATAGGAGAGAAAACAGAAAAAAGAGAAGTACATGGAAAGAAGAGAAAGGGTTGAAAATGAGGCAAGATGAGAATCAGCTGCAGCAACAGGGGTATGTGGGATTAGAAGTAAGGGCTGGGAGCCCCAGCCTGACAGAGAAGAAAGGATGGCTGAGATGTTCCCAGAAGCTAATACTGGGAAGCACTGGGGCGCCAGCTCCATGTGTGTATGCAGTCCTCCATGCGGCATGGCTCCTGCTACAGGGGGAATTCGCTTTACCAAATTAACTGGTGTTGGGAGTAAGAAATAACCTCTCTACATTCCAGTTTCCCAAGTACTTTCTAAGGGTGTCATGACATATGTTCTAAAAAGCACCTATTTCAAGGCCTGGCACACAGCATGCCCTCAGCTAATCTTAGTTTTCTTTTCTTTTTTCTCTCTCTTTTTTTTTTTAAAGACAGAGTCTTGCCCTTGTCGCCCAGGATGGAGTGCAATGGCGCGATCTTGGCTTACCGTAACCTCCGCCTCCCGGGTTCAAGCGATTCCCTGCCTCAGCCTTAGTTTTCTTTTTGTATTTTCCTTGAGTCATTAAGAAAAGGTTCTGGCAGGGCGCAGTGACTCACGCCTATAATCCCAGCACTTAGGGAGGCTGAGAGGGGTGGATCACCTGAGGTCAGGAGTTCAAGACGAGCCTAGCCAACATAGTGAAACCCCATCTCTACTAAAAAATACCAAAAAATTAGCCAGGAGTGGTGGTAGGCACCTGTAGTCTCAGCTACTTGGGAGGCTAAGGCAGGAGAATCGCTTGAACCTGGAAGACACAGGTCCCAACAAGCTGAGATGCGCCACTGCACTCCAGCCTCTGCGACAGAGCAAGACTGTCTCAAAAAAAAAAAAAAAAAAAAAGGTTCTATCCCACCCTAAGTCTTCTGATCATAAAAACAAATCAGGAGTTACAATAATACAATAATAGCTTATGATTATTGAGTGCTTACTGTGTGCAGGCACTAAGCCAGGAACATTAAATGGATTATCTGACAGTCCTGTTACATGGGGTCCATTTTGGGGCAAAAAAAAAGAAAGATTAGAAAAGTTTACTAACTTCCCCAGATCAGAAGGATAATAAATAACAAAGTCAGGATTCAAACCCAACCAGTGCCTAGCTTGGGCAATGAAACAAGACCCCTGTCTCTATGAAAAATTTAAAAATTAGCCAGGTGTGATGGCACACATCTGTAGTCTCAGCGATTCGGGCGGTTAATGTGGGAGTATCGCTTGAGCTCAGAAGTTCAAGGCTGCAATGAGCTATGACAGCATTCCAGCTTGGGCAACAGAATGAGACCTTGTCTCTAATATATATATATATATTTCCCCAAAAGACTAATATGGACTCCAGGAGTATTTGCCAGAAGATTTTTTTTCTGAAATTACAGAAAGAAGACAAAATATTTTTGTCTTAAATCTTTTCTGTTTTACCAGCATTAAAACAGAAGAAACCTAAGAACAGACCCTTGGTCAGCAAAAGAATGTTCTAAGGTGATGGCTACGATAATATTTTATCAGTCTGTAAGAGAAACATAATATTCCGCATAGTTGAATATCCAGATAACTTGAAGTTTATCGCTGAAGTAAAAGGCACTTTTATGGAAATCTTTCTAAAACATTAGATATTTATATTCCTATATTCTTAAACATAAAATACCATATTCTTGATGGTTTATTATGAGATCATCATTATGAATATTAGTAGTAATAACGGTCTGCAATTCAATTATCTTTGGGTTGGGGAGGTATTAAACTCAATAGGGCTTTTTGATCTTGCATTCAAGGACCCCAAATACCATGTCTTCCAGGTCTCCATGTCTGCTTTTTGTATTTCTTTTCTTCCTATTCTCTGCTATTTTTGTCCTTATTGCTTTCACCCTGCTTCTAGTCTTCTTCCTCATTTTACACATGGTTGGCTTATGGATGATCTCAAAGTGGCTCCATGCCTTGCCAGGGTTAAATGTGAAGGCCCCCACCACCACCACCTTTCTCTGTGTCGTGGGGTTTTTTTCAACTCACTTCCAGGTTCCAGATGACTGAGGTTGATGGAAGACCTCCAATTAAATGTACAGTTACTCTGTCTCTTTTTAAAAATGCTTTTTTTTAAAAAAAGGAACATAGATTACTGAAGAAGTTTTATTTTATTCATTTGAGAAGCTAAAAGGTACCATGCCCTTTCAAAATTAAATATTAACAAATAATGGACACGGAAGGAAAAAAATTGCATGATTCTTTCAAAAAGTAAAATAGATCCATGTTTTCCCTTTAGAACACTTTGTCTTTGAAGCCCTACAAGCTCAGAGTACTTTTTTTTTTTAGAGGTGGGGCTCACTATGTTGCCCAGGCTGATCTCAAACTCCTGGGCTCAAGCAATCCTCCTACCTCAGCTTCCCAATGTGCTAAGATTACAGGCATGAGCCACTGTGCCCAGCCCCAAGTTTAGAGTATTTTTTAAAATGACTAATTTAAATTTCTTTGCTAAGAAAAGAGAACCTAACATTTGATGTAATTTTTTCATTATTCTCGCTAAATAGATATTGGATATAAAATGAACAATCATATGTATTATATATAATAAAATTACATTGTTAGATATAATATATATGGCATTATTGTTAATCTATATTTTCTTAGTATTTGTATCCTGCCTCAGTTATTTCATGTTCTCATGTTTCAACATAGTGTCTAACTCACCATGCTCTAGCTTTCTGGTATTCCCATTACTTTAATCCACTACCATTTTGTTTCATTAGTCTCCTATTTGAGCATTTAGTTTGTTTTGTAATTTTTCTCCTATTCTTCTGAATTAATCCTTTGGGTCTAAACAAGGACTTTCATGTTATTGGCCCAATAAGAAATCCAAACACAGAACAGAATAAAGGAAGAAAAGGAAAAAGAGAATCAATAGGAGACAAATGAAAGAAGAGTCTGGGACTATGTTTTCTCCTGAGAAGATGGCATCTTCTATATAAAACGCTGGTAATTGCATCTGTTCTTCTGCATACGCTGAACAACACTGTGATTCAGGTGAAGACTGTTTTTTTCGATGTAATTTCACTTATTGCCTAGATTATTTAAATGCAGAGCAGAATCAGAATGCAGTGCTTTCTAGAACAACTCATTATTTCTACTGGAGCGTTACTTTCCTTTTAAAAAATCTGTCTAAGAGAAGCAAAGAAACAGGTACCTTTATATTACCAAAAGCTTTAGGGCAACTTTAAGCTTGAGGAAGAAAAGAAAACCCTGTTCTTACTCATTGTAATATCCCTAGCAGAGTCACAGGAGCATACCAGGTAAAATCAACACAGTCACAAAGCAAAGTGGGGATTCAGTGAACACTTCTGAGAGGAATGCCTGCTGGCAGGGAGGGTGTTCCTTTCCCAGAAGGAAATCACTTCTTTTTACTGTACACAGACTTATGGATGGAAAAGTTTCAAACATCTGATAACACCCAGTTCCTCAGGAATGTGCTCAGGAACAGCTGCTGACTGACGATGATTTAGGTCAAAGGTGAAAAGAAATGCTCTGACATTCTCATTATCTGATTATTAAGGAGATTTTAAAAATACTTATTATTTAAAAAACTCATAAAAGAAATGCATAAAGAAATGGCTGAATGTTCAAGAAAGGAATTACCACATCTAGGCCAGCAGATAGTCTGATATAGGTCAAATTTCATAAATTTGTATTAGCATATTCCTCACTGAAAGGAGGCTGGGGTGAAAACTGACCTATATAATTTTACGTGTGTCTACAAGAGCTAAAGACCAAGATAAGATATAGGAAAAAATTAAAGAATTTGTTAGTTTTGCAGAAACTGTCAGAGTTTCTATAGCATTATAATGGCAAAATCAAATATGCATCTTTTTCAAAAAGAAAAGCAAAAGGCATCTAAAGCATTGGCAAAAATGTTTTCCTCCAACAAAATAATTATTATATATGAAAGTCAAAAGATCCCAAATTTTTGATATGATGTGATATATATGACAGAATATCAATTTTTTATTTCTATTAATAAAGGTCTAGAAAAGTTTAGCTGGGGTTTGCAAGGACATCAAAACAAAGGAGCAATAGAGCCATTAGAAGTTACAAGCCTAGGCTGGGCGCAGTGGCTCACGCCTGTAATCCCAGCACTTTGGGAGGCCGAGGTGGGTGGATCACCTGAGGTCAGGAGTTCGAGACCAGCCTGGCCAACATGGTGAAACCCCATCTCTACTAAAAATACAAAAATTAGCCGAGTGTGGTGGCGGGCGCCTGAAATGCCAGCTACTTGGGAGGCTGAGGCAGGAGAATTGCTTGAACCCGGGAGGCAGAGGTTGCAGTGTGCTGAGATCGTGCCACTGCACTCCAGCCTGGGCGACAGAGTAAGACTTCATCTCAAAAAGAAAAAAACAAAAAAAACTCACAAGCCTGAAATCAAAGTCAGGCCTGTGAACCAAGATGAGCTAACTTCTCTTAATTTAACCCCCAGTACGCTTCCCCTGATATAGCTCAGTAACACAGATCTGAAAAACCTTGTAAGAATTTCTTTGAACAGGGCATTAGCTCTTTGAACAGGGCATGGCCAGTCACAGTAAATGCATAGAATGCCATTTCAAAGACAGACACTAAATTAAAAGGGAAGTTAACAGTCTTGCTTATTTTACAGATTTCTCCTACACAGAGTGTCAGACCCTTTATTAATGTTATAAAACAGTGTTTGAATAACCATTGCCTAAGTAAAATGTCACTATTATAAATGATATTCTGATGCCCTCAAATATTCTAGAATTCATTTAAATACACGTATTGAATATTTTGTTATTCATATAAAAGTAAAATGTTTGACCTATTCCTAATTACAGTATTAATGCAACAATCAGCGTGACCACATATAAGTGGAAATCTACATACACATGCCATTGGCTCTCAGTCACAGGGCCCAGGTTCTAGCTGAAATTCAGCAGAGTATCATCTGTTCAGTTAAATAGGAAGGGAGAAGCAGCAACTGGGGCCCCAGAAATCTTTGTTTTCATTTCAAGTAATCACAAAGAAATATGATGGCTCAGGTTTTATATGGTCAGGAGTGACAAAAAGGCATGCACGTTTGATGTGGACTTCTACGTGGTCCCCACAAGCAGAATTGGATTGTCAAATCTCTACTCATCTTCCCTCTATGTTTCCTGTTCCCTCAGCCACCAGCAGCAAATCCTAGGGTCATATTTCATTTTTCAGTGAACACCCTGGGAACAGTCCTGCTTTTTACCGGAATTGGACTCAAAAGAAAACACAGTCCTTAAGTAAGTTAAACAGTTCAGTGCACCAAGGAGATTTATCATAGAGAGATACCTGTCTAATGACAGTAACCCCCTAACTACGATATGGGAGACTGCATTCACTCTCTAGTCAAAAACCATACTGCCTCTGTTACAGGAGGAAGACAGCAATCTAGCACCTCTAAGACTGGCAGGAAACAAAATGCTGTTCTTAGAAGGTCTGGTATGAAATAATTCTGAAGGATTTCTATAATCAAAACAATGATCAAAGTTCACCATGATGCAAGAGTTCCAGTACGTCAACTCAAGGCAAGTAACAAGACCAAATTTACATGCAATTACTAAAATACAACCTTGGCCAGTAAAAATTTGTGCCAACCTAGATATAGCTTTCACCCATTAAGAAAATATGATGTTCAGAATGGAAATGGTCTTCATGAGGAAGGCTGTTGCTTCTCTCAGAAGCGGTCACCTTAGTCCAAAGCTTGTTACTTAGACTTCATTTGGTGTTGGCAGAAATTACCACTAACTGGCAAGAGGAACCGAGAAGAGAATGACAATATGGTGCCTGTATATGCAACTGCCACAGAGCCCAGTGTTTTGACATTGTTACTGAAACAAACTCAACTATTTATGAGAGCTACATTGAATCAGACAGTTGGTGTGGCAGAAAAAAACATCTGTTTCTAAAGTCTTTTTGTCTAGAAAGTCACTAAGAAAGGAGGAGAAAACACTGCAACCCTCAACACAAATACCTCCAAAAAAACCATAAACAGCATTGCCAAGTGGGAACAGATACCTCCCACCCCCATCATAACAACGCCCAGCAGACTTGGTTACCCAGGAGCCTCAGATGACACATCACTGTGGACAGCAATCTCTCTTCTGGATAGTTCAAAGTTTCCCTCCTCACACACCGAAAAAGGTTTTTTTAAAAATTGTTTTTAATAACATACCTTCAGACCCTTTTGCCTTCTTAAGCAGAGAACATGGACAAAATTAAACTTTTTTCTGGATCTCTGGATCATGAAAATCAGAAAATTTAACAGGCAGTGGTGAACTGTCTCCCGCACCATCATGGTTCCAGGACCAGCAGCACTGGCATCACCTTGACAGAACTGCAAATACTGTACTCAGACCCCTCCCCAGACCTATTAAATCAGATATTCTCGAGGCAGGGCCAAGCTATCTATGTTTAAGCAAGCTCACGAGATGATTGTGATGGAGGCTAAAGAACTAGTGTCATCTACTAAATGACTCTAAATTGCTGTGCTCTGAGAGTTTTCTGTCTGCTTTCAATGGGTTTTCCATCTACTCACTATTATTACTAATTTCCGCCCACCGTGTAGCTGGCTTTGTCAGTCCTCTCTTCTAATTTGCTGTATCTAATCTGCTATAAGCTTAGAAATCAGTTGTTAAAATCACGTATACAATACAAATAGGTAGGATGAAATGAGTAAAGAACTGCTTAGGAATGAGAAAAACGCTGCTATGAGGAAAGTGCATAGTTCTAGGACATAGATTTTGAGTATCTATTTTGGTTACGTAGAAGTCTTTTCCACTTATTTCCTCAACTGCATAGTACTTCCTTGAGTTTACTCATCCGAAGAGGTTGTTGGATACTGAATTCTGGTTGATAAACATGTTTCTGTAGTTTACAAGTGAGTAACTGCAACATTTATCTTAACATTTTTAATATAAAGTATTACCACTCATTAAATATTTGCTATGTGCCAGGCACCGTGCTAAACATTTTATATACATTATTTACTTAGCTCCTCATAACATGATGTGAGTATTATTAGCCCCATTCTAGATGAGAAAACAGAGGCAATTTGCTATTGAGTAACCTGCTTAAGATCATAGGGCTATTTAGAAGCATGGCCAGAACTCAAGTTTGCTGGATTTCAAAACCAAACAATTTTACTTATTTTTATTAATATCTCTTGACCATGCAGGAAAGAAGCAGCGAGGCCTGAACTCAAAACTTAGAAGAGAGAGATAGAAACAGAGACACAGAGAGAGGGGGAGTGAAAGCCACAGAGAGAGAAAATGAATCTCAAGAGGAGGACAAGCCTGTAATAAGCGATCAGTATTTAAAGAGGCATAGATAGGTCCTTCCTAGGAAACATCAGGAATATAAGTGACTCAAGTCATGCCATTCTGTCTGGAAAGCCAAAGCCTGCCAGTGTCCCTGGTAGGAGAGGTCCCCTGTCCTCCTCCCACACACTCACTGTGGACCCCTATCAGCACTATCTCCGCTTCCTACCTGGTCCCCATTATGGGTAGCCTTAAAGGATTTCCCAATCTACTACCCACAGGGGCCTATATTCCCTTTTATAGTTTGCTTTGGGGTCTTTACAGTTATTATTTAAGCTTGTTTAAAACACACATCATCTTCTTATTTGCAGACATCATGAAGTTAGAATCTTCCAGCAGAAGACTGAAATACTGTAACTGACAGTAACTGACCATCTGGAACACTATAAATGTCTTCTTTACTTCTTACTTTGTTTATTGTTTGCTTGCTTGCTTTTTAAAAAAAGTAAAAGGAAAGATTTCAAGTTGCTTTCTTTTAGCTCAAGATTTTGCTAAACATACAGTAGCACTATGATGCATTGTGTGGTGCTCTCTAGAACACTGAATATACAAACAGATGCTATAGGTGGATATAAAATAAGTCACACTAGGCATGCTGAAAGAGGTTATTTAAGAATGTGCTCATCAAGCATCAAGACAGACCCTGTATCTTCTTAGGCCCCTTCTCCTCCTTAAAACTGCTGGGAAAACTCCATTTCTTACATCATCCCCATTTCTCACTATGGAAAATCAGAAGCAAACTTTGTATTTTAATAATTTCATTCTAATCCATATTTAATCACATAAATGGGCCTCTGCTTTCTAAATTTCAAACAATCCCCTTTGATTTGGTTCTTTGAATACCTATGGTCACTGGGGAGGTATTTCAGGAAAAAAAAAAAAATGTATTCTATAAAGTACCTATAGCAATGACTGAATTGAGAGGTAAATCCAATTATTTCATAAGTGAGGTATCGTAGCATTCTGACATAACACTCATGCCAGGGGAAATGTACGCAGGACATTTGAAGCAGTTTGTGTCTTGATAAGATGAAATGTAAAGGGAATACAAGTATCCAAAGCCTTCTCAATTGGTGGCATATAAAAGTGCTTTACTAATTTGTAAATGTTTCTATTGTTTACGTAGTTGGGTTAGAGGGTGGCTTTCTGCTTTTCCACACTTTCAGAAGTAGTTTTTTGGGCTGATTCCTCCATGAAAGGTAAAAGGTAACCATCCAGCTTGGGCTTCTAGTTCCCAGCAGATCAATAAGGAAAAAAACTTGAGTCCCTTTTGACTCTGCTGTGGCCTGGTCCTCTTTGGAAAACAATATTTAACAGTAGAATGTATTCATCAGCTCAGTCTGTCCCTCAAGGAGAACACACCTTCCTTCTCTGTCCACCTATCAGAAAATCACCACTTCTTCTCTCTCCTGACCTTCATCCCTCCTCGCCTTACCGAAAACAACAGAACAACAACTGTGCCCTAAAACTGAAGGGAGGCTTTTAAGTTTCGTTTCTTAAAGCTCTCTTCTAATGACTAAAAGGTCTTCTCAAGGCCCTTTTCAAATTGATGGAAGTCTCCAAAGATTCCAAACTTTCCATCTCCTGAAAATGGAGATTCTTTCACCCAAATTACCAAATCACTGTTTAACTCAAAAACAGAGATGACATTTTTCTAATCACCACCAGTCAGTCTGGATTGAGGTCATGTCTGCCTTTTCACGGACATGTAAAGTCACTTGTGGGGTAAAACTCGTATCCATGAAGTTGTCTCTACCATTAAATGCCAAGACCTAGTAGCAAAACAGAAGTACAAATTCGCTTTTCTACAGGGTAAAACCCAAAAGCCACTGTGTGAAGTTATAGACAGTGAGAGATGTGAAAGTATACATTAAATTAACATTGAACACTCAGTTGTATTTGGACTTATGGCTTGCTTCTTTTTCCCCCAAGAAAAATTCCATCAAGGTAGAAGCCCATCTCTCTAGTATTAATTTTATAGAAGCGGAAGGAAAAGAAGTAATTATTGTACATATCAGCTGGCTCTACTGATGGTGCTGTCCCTCATATAAAACACAGCCCATTCTTTCTGCTTTTGGAAACCAGGAGCAGCCTTTCACCCACAGAGCTGTAACTTTTCCAAATCAATGCTTCTTGGCTTTCCCATCTTCAAGACCTTCTGGATTAAACTCGATGCAGACAGTATCTGCTGACCTTCGCCACTTGTCAGACTAGCAAGGCTAGCAGAGTTTGTTGTGAGAATTTGGAGCCTGACTCATCCATATTAAGATTTTTGAACGCACTCTGGAACAGTCTTGCCTTATGTCTCTCCTAGGCTATCAAAAGTTACAAGTTGTATTCCCTCTTTAAAAAGTAACCTAACCCATGAATATCAAAAGCTACAGACCAGTTGAATCCATGTGAGATTATCCTCATCATAAAAAGGGTTTTCCTCTGCCCAGTCCACCTCACTACCACAATTCCCAGCACCTCCATCAAACAGGAAGGTCCATGAGGAAACATACCACAGCACCGCTCCTGGCATGAAGCTGCTCAGTAAATATCTGCTCCATGAATAAATGACATCTTAACTTTACAAAAGGATTTACTCAAGGTTTTCCTCATTTGTAAGAGCTTACACAGACCTCTGGTATGTGCAACTGGTGTGCACACTGTTACTGATGACTGAGCTACACACAATTTTCAGAAACACCTCCATGTGTTCACTAACCAGACACAAAAGATGTGTGAAAATAAGTGAATCAGACATATGAAACATCCCAGATAGATGTTCGCTTTTCAAAACTGGTGTGTGATAACTGGAATCTGAGATGTGAATGAATTTGAGCAGCAAACACAGCTGAGTATGAATCACAACTTTGTTATCAAACAGGACTGATAACCACTCTGAGCCTTGGCTTTCTAACAATGGGAGTGGGGATAATGCCTTTGAAGTTGCTGTCAGGAGTAAATACATCATTTAGTAGCTAACATAGTGCCTTATTGCATAGAAGACATGGAATAAAGGCCAGCTCCTGATACATGCAACAGGTTCCCTGGATAACATCGGCATCGCTCTACTTGCTGTTCTTGACAGAGGTTTTAGAAAGCACCATTCTGACACTTAAAACCCAGAGCGCTCTCTCAAGAAGTATAGACTTCTCAGGCCACACAGGTCAGTTTGCCCAATTTGACATATATGTGGAAAGACGTGCCCTAGGAATTAATCTCAGAGCAAGGAGTTCCAACTTAGTTCAGAATACAAGGATATCCACAAAAATGGGAGCAGGAAAAAAAATCGTATTG